>NC_134397.1:99109022-99316545 GCF_050003625.1 Haematobia irritans | reverse complement strand
AACATATGGTTCTTGAATAAGAACTATATCTATGTCCCCTTTCATCAGGAGAACTTTTAAGGCAGCACATGCAGCCTTACAATGATAAAGATTTATCTGGAGGATCCGTAGGATCAATAACCGTCACACCAGCCGTTTCAATCGAGTCATCAAGAGGCAGTAGAACCTCCTCTTGCATACGGTGTCTATCCAAGTCTGCATCTTTGGTATCTCCCTCGACTTCGCAAGAGGATCCGCTTATTTCTGATTCAGACAGAGGCTTGTCGATTTCCGAATCCTTTAGCTGATCGCAGCTCCTTCCAAAACTTCACCAATTAGTATCAGAGCAGCTTTAAAACATTCTATAGACCTCTGGTCCTCAAATGCGAATAGCTTAAATCGTCCTTGATACCAACAAGCCTCTTGGTGTCGAGGATCTGGGCAGGGAAACTTTTCCAGCACCTGTGAGTAGACGCCAGACAAAGCATTCTCAATTTCCCCCATTTTTGCTTTGGAACCATCCCTTTTGGAGGATGGCAGCTCATCCGGTGATCGTTCCCTTTTTCCAGCCTCAAGAATTCCTTGAGATCATTTTAAGGAATCGCTTTGTTTAGCCGACAACGTGCTTAGGTCGACTGATCCTAATTTCTTTAGGATAAGCAAAGCATTTCTGCGTTCCTTGAATCTCTTTCGGGAGGGATTACCTCCTTGGAAATGGTTCGACTTGTCAAAGTGTCGCCACCTGTCGACCCGTCTACAGGTCGCCTAACTCTTGGTCATTGCCCAAATGTATAACTCCAGTCGATACCCGTCCACTGGGCCCTGAAGTTAGCAACCCAGTGGATGTCTTTGAATTTCGCTGCATGGTGACCTAATATCCTTCCACACTTGAAATTCGTAGTAGGTACTAATTACGATGATTTTATCCGCTATTAAAAAACACGTCCGTTCCGTTCGACGGTTGAATGATGTGTCCGATTTACACTCATATGACCACAGAGGCCAATTTTTAACTCCGATTTAGTTGAAATTTTGCACAGTTAGTAGAATAAGGATTGCAGCTATGCGTGCCAAATTTGGTTGAAATCGGTTCAGATTTAGATACAGCTCCCATATATATGTTTTTCTGATTTCGACAAAAATGGTCAAAATACCAACATTTTCCTTGTAAAATCGCCACTGCTTAGTCGAAAAGTTGTAAAAATGACTATAATTTTCCTAAACTTCTAATACATATATATCCAGCGATAAATCATAAATAAACTTTTGCGAAGTTTCCTTAAAATTGCTTCAGATTTAAATGTTTCCCATATTTTTTTACTAACATTTTGTTCCACCCTAATACCTTAGCCGACTTAAATTTTGAGTCTATAGATTTTGTAGAAGTCTATCAAATTCTTCCAGATCGAGTGATATTTAAATGTATGTATTTGGGACAAACCTTTATATATAACCCACAACACATTTGACGGATGTGATATGGTATCGAAAATTTAGATCTATAAAGTGGTTCAGGGTATAATATAGTCGGCCCCGCCCTTCTTTAGACTTTCCTTACTTGTTTTTTAATAATTCTGCAACTTTTGAACGGCTAAAGATATCAACAATAATTTTTTTCTGAAAGCTGAAGTATTTTTCTCTAAGTTTGCAAATTTGTGGGTCCCTAGGGGGTCCACGGGCTGACCTGTAGGCGTTGAAACTGGGGCACCTCGGGGATATGAAATTTTGATTTAGCCGTAAACTCCTTAATTTTGAACCGATTTCGATGATTTCTTTGCTGGGTAGAACTTCTAAAGCTCTAGCGTGCGTGTGCAATTATCTTTTACCTTTCGCAAGATATAGCCTCACAATTTATTTTTTACACAATTTTGACAAAATGGGGTCAGTATTTTGAACCTAGAAGTTCTGCTTTTGAGTGGATTCGTAATTTTTCCCTACAAAATTCTACAACTCGCCAAAGAAAAAGGGAGCCACCGTGGTGCAATGGTTAGCATGTCCGCCTTGCATACACAAGGTCGTGGCTCCGATTGCTGCTTCGACCGTACACCAAAAAGTTTTTCAGCGGTGGATTATCCCACCTCAGTCATGCTGATGACATGTCTGAGGGTTTCAAAGCTTCTCTAAGTGGTTTCAGTGCAATTTGGAACGCCGTTCGGACTCGGCTATAAAAAGGAGGTCCCTTGTCATTGAGCTTAACATGGAATAGGGCAGCACTCAGTGATAAGAGAGAAGTTCACCAATGTGGTATCACAATGGACTGAATAGTCTAAGTGAGCCTGATACATCGGGCTGCTACCAAACCTAACCCAACCTAGAAGAAAGAAAGGTGTACCCATGTGCTTTAGATTAAAAGTTGTAAAGTCCACAAATCAGAATTTCAAAAAATATCGAATTTTGACCTTTTTTGGAAAAATCATATACATTCTTTCTGTCGTAACATTTTTATACTTTTTTCGCAATCTTTTGTTACTTGTTGCTTATAGACGACCAAATAAGCATACGTTTTAAGCTTTTATCGGCTATTTGGATCAAGTAGGGCATGAGTTATCAAAAAATCAATAGAAATCATAATGATATCAAAAATAGTTTAAAAAGTTATAAAGGTTTCAATTCATATTTTTAATTCGCAAAAAATCTAAAATTTTGAAAAAAAAGAAATGTTCCGTACCAGAAATTGCAAATGACAAAAAAAAACTTTTTTTTAATATATGTCCCCACTTTGGGGATTTTTGAAACCAATTTTGGGAATGGTCTATTCAGCAATATTTCTTAAAACAAAATTCCCTGCAAAAAGTCAGTATATATATATATATATATATATATATATATATATATATATATAATATATATATATATATATATATATATATATATATATATATATATATATAATATTATATATATAATATATATATATATATATATATATATATCTATATATATATATATATATATATCAAATCACCCTTTATATATATATATATATATATATATCTATATATATATATATATATATATATATATATATATATATATATATATATATATATATATATATATAATATATATATATATATATATATATATATATATATATATATATATATATATATATATATATATATATTATATATATATATATATATATATATATATATATATAAAGGGTGATTTGTTAAGAGCTTGATAACTTTTAAAAAAAAAACGCATAAAATTTGCAAAATCTCATCGGTTCTTTATTTGAAACGTTAGATTGGTCCATGACATTTACTTTTTGAAGATAATTTCATTTAAATGTTGACCGCGGCTGCGTCTTAGGTGGTCCATTCGGAAAGTCCAATTTTGGGCAACTTTTTCGAGCATTTCGGCCGGAATAGCCCGAATTTCTTCGGAAATGTTGTCTTCCAAAGCTGGAATAGTTGCTGGCTTATTTCTGTAGACTTTAGACTTGACGTAGCCCCACAAAAAATAGTCTAAAGGCGTCAAATCGCATGATCTTGGTGGCCAACTTACCGGTCCATTTCTTGAGATGAATTGTTCTCCGAAGTTTTCCCTCAAAATGGCCATAGAATCGCGAGCTGTGTGGCATGTAGCGCCTTGAAACCACATGTCAACCAAGTTCAGTTCTTCCATTTTGGCAACAAAAAGTTTGTTAGCATCGAACGATAGCGATCGCCATTCACCGTAACGTTGCGTCCAACAGCATCTTCGAAAAAATACGGTCCAATGATTCCACCAGCGTACAAACCACACCAAACAGTGCATTTTTCGGGATGCATGGGCAGTTCTTGAACGGCTTCTGGTTGCTCTTCACTCCAAATGCGGCAATTTTGCTTATTTACGTAGCCATTCAACCAGAAATGAGCCTCATCGCTGAACAAAATTTGTCGATAAAAAAGCGGATTTTCTGCCACTGATTTTGGTAATAAAATTCAATGATTGCAAGCGTTGCTCGTTAGTAAGTCTATTCATGATGAAATGTCAAAGCATACTGAGCATCTTTCTCTTTGACACCATGTCTGAAATCCCACGTGATCTGTCAAATACTAATGCATGAAAATCCTAACCTCAAAAGAATCACCCTTTATATATATATATATATATATATATATATATATATATATATATATATATATATATATATATATATATATATATATATATATATATATATATATATATATATATATATATATATATATATATATATATATATATATATATATATTGACTTTTTGCAGGGAATTTTGTTTTAAGAAATATTGCTGAATAGACCATTCCCAAAATTGGTATCAAAAATCCCCAAAGTGGGGACATATATTAAAAAAAAGTTTTTTTTTGTCATTTGCAATTTCTGGTACGGAACATTTCTTTTTTTTTTTTCAAAATTTTAGATTTTTTGCGAATTAAAAATATGAATTGAAACCTTTATAACTTTTTAAACTATTTTTGATATCATTATGATTTCTATTGATTTTTTGATAACTCATGCCCTACTTGATCCAAATAGCCGATAAAAGCTTAAAACGTATGCTTATTTGGTCGTCTATAAGCAACAAGTAACAAAAGATTGCGAAAAAAGTATAAAAATGTTACGACAGAAAGAATGTATATGATTTTTCCAAAAAAGGTCAAAATTCGATATTTTTTGAAATTCTGATTTGTGGACTTTACAACTTTTAATCTAAAGCACATGGGTACACCTTTCTTTCTTCTAGGTTGGGTTAGGTTTGGTAGCAGCCCGATGTATCAGGCTCACTTAGACTATTCAGTCCATTGTGATACCACATTGGTGAACTTCTCTCTTATCACTGAGTGCTGCCCTATTCCATGTTAAGCTCAATGACAAGGGACCTCCTTTTTATAGCCGAGTCCGAACGGCGTTCCAAATTGCACTGAAACCACTTAGAGAAGCTTTGAAACCCTCAGACATGTCATCAGCATGACTGAGGTGGGATAATCCACCGCTGAAAAACTTTTTGGTGTACGGTCGAAGCAGCAATCGGAGCCACGACCTTGTGTATGCAAGGCGGACATGCTAACCATTGCACCACGGTGGCTCCCTTTTTCTTTGGCGAGTTGTAGAATTTTGTAGGGAAAAATTACGAATCCACTCAAAAGCAGAACTTCTAGGTTCAAAATACTGACCCCATTTTGTCAAAATTGTGTAAAAAATAAATTGTGAGGCTATATCTTGCGAAAGGTAAAAGATAATTGCACACGCACGCTAGAGCTTTAGAAGTTCTACCCAGCAAAGAAATCATCGAAATCGGTTCAAAATTAAGGAGTTTACGGCTAAATCAAAATTTCATATCCCCGAGGTGCCCCAGTTTCAACGCCTACAGGTCAGCCCGTGGACCCCCTAGGGACCCACAAATTTGCAAACTTAGAGAAAAATACTTCAGCTTTCAGAAAAAATTATTGTTGATATCTTTAGCCGTTCAAAAGTTGCAGAATTATTAAAAAACAAGTAAGGAAAGTCTAAAGAAGGGCGGGGCCGACTATATTATACCCTGAACCACTTTATAGATCTAAATTTTCGATACCATATCACATCCGTCAAATGTGTTGTGGGTTATATATAAAGGTTTGTCCCAAATACATACATTTAAATATCACTCGATCTGGAAGAATTTGATAGACTTCTACAAAATCTATAGACTCAAAATTTAAGTCGGCTAAGGTATTAGGGTGGAACAAAATGTTAGTAAAAAAATATGGGAAACATTTAAATCTGAAGCAATTTTAAGGAAACTTCGCAAAAGTTTATTTATGATTTATCGCTCGATATATATGTATTAGAAGTTTAGGAAAATTATAGTCATTTTTACAACTTTTCGACTAAGCAGTGGCGATTTTACAAGGAAAATGTTGGTATTTTGACCATTTTTGTCGAAATCAGAAAAACATATATATGGGAGCTGTATCTAAATCTGAACCGATTTCAACCATGGCACGCATAGCTGCAATCCTTATTCTACTAACTGTGCAAAATTTCAACTAAATCGGAGTTAAAAATTGGCCTCTGTGGTCATATGAGTGTAAATCGGACACATCATTCAACCGTCGAACGGAACGGACGTGTTTTTTAATAGCGGATAAAATCATCGTAATTAGTACCTACTACGAATTTCAAGTGTGGAAGGATATTAGGTCACCATGCAGCGAAATTCAAAGACATCCACTGGGTTGCTAACTTCAGGGCCCAGTGGACGGGTATCGACTGGAGTTATACATTTGGGCAATGACCAAGAGTTAGGCCCAATTAGTCGACCTGTAGACGGGTCGACAGGTGGCGACACTTTGACAAGTCGAACCATTTCCAAGGAGGTAATCCCTCCCGAAAGAGATTCAAGGAACGCAGAAATGCTTTGCTTATCCTAAAGAAATTAGGATCAGTCGACCTAAGCACGTTGTCGGCTAAACAAAGCGATTCCTTAAAATGATCTCAAGGAATTCTTGAGGCTGGAAAAAGGGAACGATCACCGGATGAGCTGCCATCCTCCAAAAGGGATGATTCCAAAGCAAAAATGGTGGAAATTGAGAATGCTTTGTCTGGCGTCTACTCACAGGTGCTGGAAAAGTTTCCCTGCCCAGATCCTCGACACCAAGAGGCTTGTTGGTATCAAGGACGATTTAAGCTAGTCGCATTTGAGGACCAGAGGTCTATAGAATGTTTTAAAGCTGCTCTGATACTAATTGGTGAAGTTTTGGAAGGAGCTGCGATCAGCTAAAGGATTCGGAAATCGACAAGCCTCTGTCTGAATCAGAAATAAGCGGATCCTCTTGCGAAGTCGAGGGAGATACCAAAGATGCAGACTTGGATAGACACCGTATGCAAGAGGAGGTTCTACTGCCTCTTGATGACTCGATTGAAACGGCTGGTGTGACGGTTATTGAAAATCTCGATGGTCCTACGGATCCTCCAGATAAATCTTTATCATTGTAAGGCTGCATGTGCTGCCTTAAAAGTTCTCCTGATGAAAGGGAACATAGATATAGTTCTTATTCAAGAACCATATGTTTATAGAAACAAAATATGTGAATTAAGTACTCCGGGGTTCAAACTATTGCAGTATACTGGTAATGATGTAAATCGAGCCTGTATAATTGCTAAAAACGAGCTCAACTTGTTTCTGCTTCCTTCAATGTGCAATACAGACACTGTCGTTGCCAGTTTAGAAATAGCCAACTGCAAATATTGGGTATCTTCGGTCTACATGGGACATGATAGGGAGAGGTCTCCATGTGCCGTTAACACTTTAGTTGAGGAGTCATTGAAAACAAAGACAAAACTCATTATGGGATGCGATGCAAATGCACATCATAGTATATGGGGAAGTGGTGACATTAATACAAGAGGAGAGTCACTCCTATAGTTTATTTTGCGTACTAATTTGGTAGTTTGCAACAAAGGAGATGCCCCAACCTTTGTTACTAAAAACAGGCAAGAGGTCGGCATCGCAAGAACTGAATGAAATGATATCTGATTGGCAGGTTTTAAGTGAAAATAGCTTCTCAGATCATCGCTACATCAGTTTCAAATTTGACGTTCATAACACCAAGACCATATTTCCGCCAACTGTTAGGAAAGCTGACTGGAATATGTATAGGGAATCGTTCAATATGATGATACCGGAAATACCAGAGATAAATGTGAGCACTGTGCAATTTATCGAACACGCAGTGGAGAGGATTACTAAGGCCTTCAACATTGCACTGAAAGCTGCATGCCCTAGAGGGAAGCCAGGGAGAAAAATCGACCACCATGGTGGTCTACGGAGTTAGGTAATATGAGGAAATCGTGCAGGAAGCTCTTTAACAAAGCAAAATCCACCAGAGCTCCTGTGGATTGGGACGCTTACAAGAAGAATCTGAGAGGATACAAGCGAGAACTGAGAAAGGCTCAGCATAACTCTTGGAATGATTACTGCAGCAGCATTGAGAATACGTCCGAGGCTTCCAGACTACGGAAGGTGCTAGCATCCACGAACTCCGCTCCGGGTTTCATTAAAACATCGGAGGGCAATTGGACAACGTCCAGTGAGGAGACGCTGGCTCAGCGGTCGTTTCCTATCGAGGAAATTGTATCGGAATCTAGAATAAATCTTTTGTTACTTGTTGCTTATAGACGACCAAATAAGCATACGTTTTAAGCTTTTATCGGCTATTTGGATCAAGTAGGGCATGAGTTATCAAAAAATCAATAGAAATCATAATGATATCAAAAATAGTTTAAAAAGTTATAAAGGTTTCAATTCATATTTTTAATTCGCAAGAAATATTGCTGAATAGACCATTCCCAAAATTGGTATCAAAAATCCCCAAAGTGGGGACATATATTAAAAAAAAGTTTTTTTTGTCATTTGCAATTTCTCAGCAGGTTGCTGGTAGGATGTTGAAACCTTTTACAGTTTATTAGTGGACACATAGGGCTTTTGGGAAAACAGATCGGCTTAGCAATCGGTGCTTTGCCGAATGAGAATTTTTGAAAACAAAATTTTTTCTTTTTAAAAAATTGCCAATTTTGGGAGGAGAATAACTCATACACTACTTGACCAAAATGGCCGAAAAAAGCTTAAAACGGCTGTTTATTTGGTCATCTATAAGAAAGAAGTAACAACAGATTGGGAAAAATCTATACCAAAAATGTCACGACAGAAAGAATGTATGTGCCTTTAAAAAAAAATGGTAAAAATTCGACATTTTTTTTAATTCTTATTTATGGACTTTACAACTTTTAATCTAAAGCGCATGGGTACACATTTTTTTCTAGGGTTCGTAGAATTTTGTAGGGAATGCAGTTAAGAAGAAAAATTACGAATCCAAAACCAGAATTTCTAGGTTCAGAATACTGACCCGACTTTATCAAAATTGTGTAAAAAAATAAATTGTGGGGTCCAAAAAAAGCGATTTGGAACCACTGTGCGTCTGTTGAAATGGTGGTCATCCGTCCTATGACATGTTGAATTTATCGCTTTTGCGCCAAAAAATTGAAAATCTAGAGGTATTTGAGGACCATAAAAAGTTGTGCCAAAAATTGTGAGTACCGGTCCATTTTTTGGTATAGCCCCCATATAGACCGATCTCCCGAATTTACTTCTTGGGATTCTAGAATCCGTATTTTTTATCCAATTTTCCTGAAATTGGAAAACAAACAAAATATGAATATATGTATATACATACCTTCTATTATCTCATTTGTTGTTTGGACATCGAATGTTGTCATAGTTGTATCCGAACTTTCCTCTCCCTTTATATCTGAAATGGTTCCTTCAAGAAATTTATTACATAAGTCTGTGCAATTCTCATCATCTTCATCATTATCATTAAGGCTACAAATTGGTACAATTACTCTACTACTTTCGATTGAATTACATGATGCCAATCTATTACTACTTGCACTCTTCAATATATACGGTGATTTGTTGTTAAGCGTTTTATTTTCTTCGGTCTCTTCAAAAAGACTTTCTGGTAAGTTTCTTTCAACTAAGCTGCTCGTAATAATGGGTTCATCACCAACATACCAGTTGTGTTTTGTAATTGGTTGCGATGAATCCAAAATTATGTTTTTTGCAATATTGATTTGTTCGTCTTTAGAATCTATTGCATTAGTTTTAGATTTGTGTTGCTGAATGTACTCTCTGAAAGCCTTTTGGATAATTTTTACAGCTGTGATCCTAGACACCTCTTTATCTTCTACTCCATTTATTGATGTCATCTTGTTGTCAAAACTATTGGTTTCAATGTTTTCAGATGCTGGACATGCTAGCTTTTGTTGATGTGTTCTGTAAGCTTTTTGTATTATTGCCGCATCATCATGGAATTTTTTACTGGGATCGCTTAATTCATTCTCTGATAAGAGTTTCAACTCAGTATTATTATTATCGCTTTCACATTCTTCAGGGTATTGCAAATGCCCTGGTAGTGGGGCAAGAATTATGTCCAAATCGATGTTATTTTGAGTGTTGATATGTTTTTCATTTTCACTCTTTTCATGGTTGGAAAAGATATCAATATCTTTAGAATCTGTTACATTTGTTTTAGATTTGTTTTTCTGAATATAGTCTCTTAAAGCCTTTTGAATAATTTTTGCGGCTGTGATCCTACACCACTCTTGATCTTCTACGCCATTTATTGATGATATCATGTTATCAAAGCTATTGATCTCAATATATTCAGATGCTGGACTTTGTCGTCGTGTTCTGTAAGCTTTTTGTATTATTACCGCAGCATCATGGAAATTTTTGCTGGAGTCATCCAAAGAGTAGTGCTGCCCCTCTGTTTCATTCTCTGATAATAGATTCAACTCAGTACTATTATTATCGGTTTGACATTCTTCAGGATATTGCAATTGTTCTGGTAAAAGGGCAAGAGTTGACTCCAAATCAATGTTATTTGGAATGTTGACATGTTCGTCGTTTTCTCTCTTTTCATCGTTGGAAAAAACATTAATATCATTAGCATCTGGTACTTTCTTTTTGGAGTTGTATTTCTGAATGTATTCTCTGAACGCTTTTTGAATAATTTTTGCAGCTGTGATCCTAGACCACTCTTTATCTTCTATGCTATTTATTGGGGTCATCATGTTATCGAAGGTATTCTTTTCAATGCATTCAGATGCGGGATTTACTAGCTGTTGTCGGTGTGTTCTGAAAGCCTTTTGTATTATTGCCGCAGCATCATGCATTTTTTTGTTGGAGTCATTACTTAACTTATTATCTGACAAGAGTTTTAACTCAGTATTATTAGTGCTTTGATTTTCTTCAAGGTTACTTTCCAGGTGACATTTTTCATTATATTTCCCCCCTTGCCTCTCATTCTTGGTCACCATGATCTTTCTAAATGCATTTTGTATAACAATTGCCGCTAAGTTCTTTTGATGTTCTGGATCACAAGCTGTATATTGCCGTGTATTGCTCTCAAAAATTGCTTTGGTGGTCTTATATCCATTATCTATTTCACGTGTCACTGGTTCGGAAAGTAATGGAGCTTTATCTAGCTTTAAAGCCAAGTTCTTTATATTGTGTTCACTGCACTCGCTAGTGCTTTGGTTGGCGATGAGCCTGTGAATATAGTTCGAATCGTGTGAAAAGTTGAGATTTTCATAATTCTCGTGTACGCTTTTATTCCCATTATCATCAGATTCGAATGTGCATGGCTCTATTGTTGTAAAATATTCGCTTTCGGTGTTTGAGTCTTTAGGTACCCCTGAAGGTTCTGTTGAAATTTGGAATTCTTTTTCGCTTACTTCTATAATTGTATCTAAGTCGGAATCTGAAGCATTAGCAAACTCATCATTTAATACATCAGAGTTTTCATCGTTGATTGCATCTGTCATTTTAACACGAATAATATCATTTATCACATGAGTTATGTCCAAATCAATTGCTTCAACATTTTTTTCTTCAAACTCGATTAATTCTGCGAAAAGTTCGAAAGGTGACTCTTCATCTAGTTGAGGGCTGGCTTCATTTGAGTCCGAGTTTTCACAAATGTTATTTTTAAGATTGTTTATATCTTGGAATTGTGTACTTTGTTTAGTTGTACTTTCAAATGGTATGGTGAATGCCAGGGGTTCTTTATATTTTTTCCGGTTGGGAAGTAGGTTTGGTTCTTGAAAATCCGTGGGCATGCCATAAAAATATCTGGGAATTCTTTCCTCATCTATATTTTTGCTGAAGTTATATTGTTTAGAGGTGTCATTTTCCTCCAAGTTTGAAACGTTACATTGGCTTATGATTGTATCATCTACGTTGCCCATATTATGGGATTGATTACCCTCTATGCCCAATTCCTTTGTATAATTATTTGCCTCTATATCTTCATTACTGTGATCATCTAATGTTGTATTACCCTTTTCATATGCTTGATTCTCTTTTGGACTTTGACTTTCAAGTTCGTCTGGCAATATGTCTTGTTTTGATGACTCCACTTCTTTGCCTGGGAAATAAGATTCCAGCGGAGTGCTATTGTTCATTTGATTTTCCTTCCAAAATGAACGTAAATGGGTTTCAGCGAAAATTTGAGCAGAAAATCTTTCCAGGAGACCGTTCCTTCTAGCGATGTTTCCATCAGTCAGTAAATTTGGATTGCCAATGTTTGTATCAGCTAATTTGTCAATATTACATGCGATTTTCTAATTAATTACATTGGTAAAAACATATTTAAGAACATACCACTTACCGAAATTTATTTGTTCACCTTTTACATTTACACGGCTTTCATCTGAAAAATATAGATATACATTTTTTTTTATTTGTAAGAAAGATCGAATTTTTTATTTCTTATAACGTCGTTCGTAAAAAAGAATAAATATAGTTACATGGAAATTTAATAAATTTCGTATCTTAAGATGTGCAAAATAATATTTTGTGCTTCAGTTTTTTGCATATGATTTTGCACTGTAAACAAGATTCATTATAAACATATTTTTATAGTTTTAATGAAATGAGATCGCTGTAACCATAAATCCGTTATAACCCAGCAAAAAATATTTCAGCAGTAAGAGTTTAGTTGCGCTTTTTGGGATACAATAAAGTAAGCAGTGCATCCACACTGCATGTGTCGGTGGCAATAAAGTAAGCGAGTAGTCAATCCAGTTTATGATAATTCGTTTACGTTATTGCAACCAATGCATGTAGTATAGATGCATGAAAAGTAGTGCTGTTTTTCAGTTGAATGTGGTATTCGCACTGTGGAACAGGGTATTATAAGTTAGTGCATATGTTTGCAACACCCAGAAGGAGACGAGATAGACACATGGTGTCTTTGGCAAAAATGCTCAGGGTGGGCTCCTGAGTCGATATAGCCATGTCCGTCTGTCCGTGAACACATTTTTGTAATCAAAGTCTAGGTCGCAGTTTTAGTTCAATCGACTTCAAATTTGGCACAAGTATGTGTTTTGGCTCAGAATAGATACCTATTGATTTTGGAAGAAATAGGTTCAGATTTAGATATAGCTCCCATATATATATTTCGCCCGATATGGACTTATATGGCCCCAGAAGCCAGAGTTTTACCCTAATTTGCTTAAAATTTTGCACAAGAAGACAATTAGTGCTACAGTCAAGTGTGCCAAATTTTATTGAAATCGGTTCAGATTTAGATATAGCTCCCATATATAACTTTCGCCCGATATGAACTAATACGGTCCCAGAAGCCAGAGTTTTACCCAAATTAGGTTGAAATTTTGCACTAGGAGTACAATTAGTAATGTAGTCAAGTGTGCCAAATTTTATTGAAATCGGTTCAGATTTAGATATAGCTCCCATATATATCGTTCGCCCGATTTACACTCATATGACCACAGTGGCCAATCTTTTACTCCGATTTAATTGAGATTTTGCACAGGGAGTAGAATTAGTATTGTAGTTATGTGTGCCGAATTTGGTTGAAATCGGTTCAGATTTAGATATACATGGTGGTTAAATTGTAAGGGCCGATGTTGAATGTGAACCACACCTAAACGCCAAGTTTTTTTCCGAATTTTATTTGTCATTTCTGTATTTCAGACTTACTCAATTTGAACCATGGAGAGACACACAATCCAACAACGTGTTAAATGGTTCCAAGAAATGGCAACAGTGGATGATCAATTTTCGAAGAAAATCATATTCAGTGATGAGGCACATTTTCACCGCAGTGGATTCGTCAATAAACGGAATTGCCGCATTTGGGCGAATGAGAATCCAAGAGTGATTGTCGAAAAACCAATGCACCCACAAAGAGTGACTGTTGGTCCGGTTTATGGGCTGGCGGCATCATCGGGCCGTATTTTTTCCAAAATGAGGCCGGTCAGGCAGCTACTGTGAATGGTGTTCGCTATCGTGAGATGATAACGAACTTTTTATGGCCCGAATTGGAAGATATGTGGTTTCAGCAGGACGGTGCCACTTGCCACACAGCTAACGAAACAATGGGTCTTTTGCGCAACAAATTCAATGGCCGTGTTATCTCACGTAATGGCGATGTCAATTGGCCGCCAAGATCATGTGATTTGACACCGTTGGACTTTTTTCTTTGGGGTTATTTGAAAGAAAAGTTGTACGTCGATAAGTCAGCAACAAGAAAGAGCTAAAAGATGAGCTAATTCGATACATTAACGGCATAGAACCTTCATTATGCCTCAGCGTCATCGAAAATTTGGACCACCACCGAGGTCGCGGCGCCCATTTGGCCGATATTTTGTTCCATACATAATTGAATAATACCAATATATCATAATAAAATAAAATTACAATAATTTCCTAAATAGTTTGTGTTTTATTCAAAATCAACATCGGCCCTTGAAATTTTAACCACCCTTTAGCTCCCATATATAGCTTTCGCCCGATTTACACTCATACACCCTCAAAAAAAATCGCTTCTTTAACATATGTTCCAAACGTATTTTGCAGGAAGCACATATATTATTGGATACTGCCGAAACATTAATATGTTTGTTTTATGTGAACATATTATATGTTTGGAAGCATTTTGAGCCCAAAAATATTATATGCTTGGAAGAATTTTTCCCAAAGACGATTGTGCTCATTGCCCAACATACTCGTAGTTTTCAATTCCACGAAATATTTTAGTTCTTGACACCTTTTTCTGTAATACAAATAATTCACAAATAATTATTCACTTTTATATATTTTTTAAATTTTACCTTTCGCCTGCACGGAGAATCGAACCGAGGACCATACAGTTTGTAAGCCAACACACTATCCACTGGACTACGTAGCTGTTATAGTCACCAGTAGATAATTATCGTTATAAGTTACATTTATATAGCATAGTTTGCAGCGCCCACGAGCCCATGCAAACATAACATTATTTAACAGAAACATACATTTGTTTGCCACGTGGAGCAGTGGTTAGCATGTCTGCCTTGCATGCAAAGGGTCGTGGGTTCAATCCCTGCTCCGACCGAACACTTTTTTTAATTTTTTTTAATTTACACATTTATATTTATACTATATTAAATTTTTATAATGAAACTTCGAAATGTGGGTTATTAATCATTTTACTGTCCCAACTCTAAAAAGGGTATAGTGCCCTTTCGTTATTTTTATCGAGACCCCTGATTTCTTTTAACGAACCAAGAAAAAAATTGTGCCCATAATGCCAAAATGATAAACAAAACACATGTCCACACATACATAAAATGCTGCTCTCAAGGCGAAATCATATGCTGTTTGTCTTTCAAATGTCTATTCTCTTGGTTCCGAATGTCTATTCTCTTTATTCAAATTAAATAATATTTAGACTTAAGCATATCAAATTTTTGGCCTTATCATAAAACAGTTTTCCGAAACAACATAAAAGCGGTTTCACAGAAATTGTTCTCTTTTGATTCTTTCGCTGTGTTATGTTGATATCTTTCGTCAACTCTCCCGGTTTCCATCTCTATTTCTTTCTCTATACTCTCTCTGTCGCTTTGAATAAAATATCACAACATATGTATGCTTAGTCGAAATTTGTAAATATATATAAGATTGCATTCACACATATGATTTTTATGAAACATTCATGCCCCAAACATAATATATTCTAACATATTAACATAGATGTCCCAAACATTTAGTGTTAGTTTAGGAACATTACATGTTTGCACTTAAATATATTGTGTTTTAAAATTGTGTCCGAAACACATTTTGTTTATATCGGAACATATGAAAAACATATTTTTCTAACAGTGTATGACCACAGAGGCCAATGCTCCGATTTAGTTGAAATTTTGCACAGTGAGTAGAATTAGCATTGTAGCTATGCGTGCCAAATTTGGTTGAAATCGGTTCAGATTTAGATATAGCTCCCATATATAAGTTTTTCTGATTTCGACAAAAATGGTCAAAATACCAACATTTTCCTTGTAAAATCGCCACTGCTTAGTCGAAAAGTTGTAAAAATGACTCTAATTTTCCTGAACTTCTAATACATATATATCGAGCGATAAATCATATAAGTTTCCTTAAAATTGCTTCAGATTTAAATGTTTCCAATATTTTTTTACTAACATTGTGTTCCACCCTAGTGCATTAGCCGACTTAAATTTTGAGTCTATAGATTTTGTAGAAGTATATCAAATTCTGTCCAGATCGAGTGATATTTAAATGTATGTATTTGGGACAAACCTTTATATATAGCCCCCAACACGTTTGACGGATGTGATATGGTATCGAAAATTTAGATCTATAAAGTGGTGCAGGGTATAATATAGTCGGAACCGCCCGACTTTAGACTTTCCTTACTTGTTTTTAACTGTATTTCATTTCGTTTTAGACGGTTTTTGGTGTTTACTTTCATCACAAACGGTAAATTCAGGCAAAATCGTGGTATGTTAAAAGTTAGCGTAGTTGTCATAAATAAATTAGAAATTGCAAGGGTTGTTATTTTTTCCTTTAACTATTTAAAAAAGAATAATACGCGCCACTATTACGCGCTACTTCAAAGTAATAATTATATCAGCGCTATCCAGAAGTTGCTCTAAATCGGGACATCGCTCACAAAAATCAGCGATGATTCGGTTGTTTGGTAATGTTTGCATAACTTTTAACAGGTGGTAAAAAGAGTAAAGCAGAGCAATTTTTATCAAATTAAAAACTGTTTTTTTTTAAGAAATATTTTTTACCCTGCGCCACACTGTGGAACAGGGTATTATAAGTTAGTGCAAAAGTTTAATTTAAAAAAATTTGGTGATATTTTTTTTGTTTGTGTTAAAATATTGATTTCTTACCATGTAATATATTCTTGATCAGGGAGAAATTCTGATACTATATGACTATGTACTATGAAATTTAGCACAGATTCGTGTTTGGGTGGGCTATATCGCTCAATGTTTTGTTATATCCCCCATATAAACCGACCCACCAATTTTGGGCCTTGGGCTTCAAGAAATCGTAGTTTTTATCCGAATTGGCTCCATATTCGGTGCATAAATAAGTGTGCCGAATTATAGCCTTATCTCCCAATTTGACTTCTTGGGCTTCCAGAGGCTTACATTTTTATCCAAATTTTCCTGAAACTCAAAATCTAGAATTATTTTGGTCCCACAAATAAGTACGTCGAATATGGTGCGCATCGGCCCATGTTTTGTATAGCCCCCATGTGGGAGCCACCGTGGTGCAATGGTTAGCATGCCCGCCTTGCATACACAAGGTCGTGGGTTCGATTCCTGCTTCGACCGAACACCAAAAAGTTTTTCAGCGGTGGATTATCCCACCTCAGTAATGCAGGTGACATTTCTGAGGGTTTCAAAGCTTCTCTAAGTGGTTTCACTGCAATGTGGAAGGCCGTTCGGATTCGGCTATAAAAAGGAGGTCCCTTGTCATTGAGCTTAACATGGAATCGGGCAGCACTCAGTGATAAGAGAGAAGTTCACCAATGTGGTATCACAATGGACTGAATAGTCTAAATGAGCCTGATACATCGGGCTGCCACCCAACCTAACCATAGCCCCCATATAGGAATTTTAGAAACCTTTTGCTTTAGATACGGAAATCGCTCTATACAGACCGATCTCCCGATTTTACTTTTTGGATAGAATAGAAGAATGTAACCCGCTATGACGAGGGGGATTCCCAGAGAAAAATTACTTTGTTCCGAATCGAAATTTTTGACAAACGAAATTCCCAGATTTTGTGAAGTATTTTTTTTTGTTTGTGGCAAATAAACCCTATTTTTGTAATTATTTTTTAAACCTTTTTTATTTGTTTTGAAAATTTTTTTTTGCGTCAAAAGAAAAGTTTGTCTAAAAGGTTGTTCCTCAGAAATAAAATTCTTATTTCCCAGAAGGAGACAAGATAAACACATGGTGTTTTTGTTTTGTTTTTGTGGCTTTTCTTTAGTCCAATCGACTTAAAATATGGCACAAGTATGTGTTTTGGATCAGAACAGAACACTATAGTTTTTGTATGAAATCGATTCACATTTAGATATAGCTCCCATATATATCTATCGCTCGATATGCACTTAGAATACGGAATACAGAGTTTTACCCCGATTTGTGAGAAATTTGACACAATGAGTACAATTAACATTGTAACTATGCATGCTAAATTTGGTTGAAATCGGTTCAGATTTATAAATAGCTCATATATATCATTCACCGGATGTACACTCATATGACTACAGAGAAATTTTGCACCGCGAACAGAATTAACATTCTAACTCTGCATGTCAAATTTGGCTGAAATCGGTTCAGATTAAGATATAGTTCCCATATTAATCTTTCGCCCGATTTACACTCATAAGAGCGCAGAGGCCATTGTTTCATTCCCATTTACTAACATTCTTACTATCTGTCATGATGCGGAGGAAAAGGATTCAATTAAACGCCTCTTGTGTGAGTGTCCTGCATTTTGTGTAAGACGTAAGCAAATTTTAGGGGCATATAGCTTTAGATTACTGGCGGACCTGGAAAACGTTAACTTAAGCAGCCTGCTAATGTTTTTGGAACAATCTGGTTGGTTCAACAGAAGAAAATAATCGAGAAGGTTCAGCGGATAAAACTAGAAGTGCCCATATGTAATAGGTACTGTTAGTTAATGTGGTATCACAATGGACTAAATAGTCTAAGTGAGCCTGAAACTTAATCGGGCTACCACTTTAACCTAACCTAAATAGATATAGATCCCATATCTATGTTTCGGTTGATTTGCACTCATATGACAACCGTAGGTCAACATTTCACTACGATTTACTTAAAATTGTGCACAGAGAGTAACATACAATTGCCATTTTAGCTATGCTTGCCAAATTTGATCAAAACCAGCTCAGATTTAGACATACATTTGTTCTTCCGATTTAGGCAAATATGGCCAAACATCTTGTTTTTTTTTATTTTATTCTTTTAGATTAATTCTAAATCGGGCTTTTAAGGTCTCTACGTATGCAAATAAAAAGACTTTACTTCATATTTTTATCCGACGTTTCGTTGGTAATTTCCAACTTCTTCTGGGATGAATTTTATTGAAATCTGGCAACGATAGAAATAACAAAAAGGGGGGACAAATTACATCTATGTGGAGTACCATAAGTCAATCTCTAAACTTACATTTAGTCTTTTTTCATATTTTCGATATCATTGTTAAAAGGTAAAAAGTGACGGCACATGAACACCATAACATTAAACACAAATTTAGAATAATTTCAAAAATAAATAAATAAAAATGAAATTAAACAAGTAAGAAAAGTCTAAAGTCGGGCGGGGCCGACTACATTATACCCTGCACCAAATGTGTTGTGGGCTATATATAAAGGTTTGTCCCAAATACATACATTTAAATATCACTCGATCTGGATAGAATTTGATAGACTTCTACAAAATCTATAGACTCAAAATTTACGTCGGCTAATGCACTAGGGTGGAACACAATGATAGTAAAAAAATATGGGAAACATTTAAATCTGAAGCAATTTTAAGGGAACTTATATGAATTATCGCTCGATATAACGTATTAGAAGTTTAGGAAAATTAGAGTCATTTTTACAACTTTTCGACTAAGCAGTGGCGATTTTACAAGGAAAATTTTGGTATTTTGACCATTTTTGTCGAAATCAGAAAAACATATATATCGGAGCTATATCTAAATCTGAACCGATTTCAACCAAATTTGGCACGCATAGCTACAATGCTAATACTACTCCCTGTGCAAAATTTCGGAGTTAAAAATTGGCCTCTGTGGTCATATGAGTGTAAATCGGGCGAAAGCTATATATGGGAGATATATCTAAATCTGCAAAATTTCAACTAAATCGTAGCAAAAAATTAGCCTCTGTGGTCATATGAGTGTAAATCGGGCGAAAGCTATATATGGGAGCTATATCTAAATCTGAACCGATTTCAACCAAATTTGGCACGCATAACTACAATACTATTCTACTCTTTGTGCAAAATTTCAATTAAATCGGACCGTATTAGCCCATATCGGGCGAAAGTTATATATGGGAGCTATATCTAAATCTGAACCGATTTTAATAAAATTTGGCACACTTGACTATAGCACAAATTGTTCTTCTTGTGCAAAATTTTAAGCAAATTAGGGTAAAACTCTGGCTTATGGGGCAATATAAGTCTATATCGGGCGAAATATATATATGGGAACTATATCTAAATCTGCACCGATTTCTTCCAAAATCAATAGGGTTCTATTCTGAGCCAAAACACATACTTGTGCCATATTTGAAGTCGATTGGACTAAACCTGCGACCTAGACTTTGATTACAAAAATGTGTTCACGGACAGACGGACATGGATATATCGACTCAGGAGCCCACCCTGAGCATTTTTGCCAAAGACACCATGTGTCTATCTCGTCTCCTTCTGGGTGTTGCAAACATATGAACTAACTTATAATACCCTTCCACAGTGTGGCGCAGGGTATAAATATCACAGAGCTTTTTTCTTATGGCTACGATCACAGATGATTGAACTTAAACTAAATGATTGCTAATGTATAAGCAGCATTAGTGTTGTCTTTGTCCTCTTTTCTGTTTATTGCACATTGAATTCTTTGTAGTATTCTTAGACTTTTTTCACATTCTCCAAATCTGCTGTATGTCCGAACTCTATGCAGTGTTGAGCCAAAGCTGTCGTTTGCTTTTCTTATATCTGCTTCGTGCTCTGTTACCCTCGTCCCTAAGCTACGTTTGGTTTTCCCCACATAGTATTTGTTGCATGTTTCTTTGTCATTACCTATGCATTTGATTTCATAGACTTGCTTTGTTGTTTTTTTTATTATTTTTGTTTTTGGTTTGGTAAATATTGCATTTAATGTTTTGTTGGGCCTGTCATCTATTATTTCTTTAAGCATTGCAGTTTCTGTAAGTTTTGGAATAATATTTTGTGATATTGCCAGATTGATTAACGTCGGTGGTATTTTGGGAATTTGATTTCCCAATAAACACAGGATGAGCGTTTTTCAAATGCAACAACTTTTCAGTTTGAGGGTAAATATAATTTTCAACATAAATTCAACTTGACTTGAAATACCTCATCTTCAATACATCTTCAAATTGTTTGCGAATTACTTCCAATTTGCCAAAATGTTGACGAAATCTTTGACAAGGTGAGATAATATGAGAAAACTTTGTCAAAACACTACCCTAAAATGCAACGAAAAATCCATGTGGTTTTCAATACTTCTTTGTGCAACGAAGTTCGTGGTCAATTGCAAGAAATAAAAAAATGGAAAATTTTAGACAAATAACCAAATAGTTTATAAAAACAGGTAAGTGAAAATAAAAAATGAAATAAAACTTTAAGGAAATCACTAAATGTATATCTCTTTGCAGAAAACTAAAATTATGGATTCTACGTTCTTGAAAACATTAAAAAGTTGACCGATAGTTTATATACAAATAGTTTATAATAATTGGTACGTCCATATGAAAAATTAAATCAACACTTTGGAGAAGTCACTAAATTTAAATTTCTTTGCAGAAAACTAAAATCTTTGGATGCTACATTCTTGCAAACATTAAGAAGCTGACCAATGAAAAATGAGTGGCTTATCGACAAGAAAAAGTTTCCAGAAACATTACAAGTCCAACCAATTAAAATTGTTAAAAACAACAAATTGTTGAAATCAACAACTTCTGGATGAAAATGTGCATCACATCGTCAGTTTAATTCATATGCTATTATCAGTTTAAAATGGATATTTTGTGAATTCCTTCTGCGGGAAATCAATTCTAACACGCGGTCCAGTACGTTCCCAATTTCAAATTGCCGGCATGTTAATAAATTTTAATGCTGTTTTATGACACCAAAAGGAAGACTAATTATCAATGCAAAAGTGTTTACTAATAATGTTTAAGATATTTAATGTTTTGTTGTTTGTTTTTTTTTGTTCTTATTTGTTGATATGTTTAATAAGATTATTATTTATCAATTGGTATTGTAGTGTATTATGTAGTGTAGTGTATTATTATATATTTCCTTTTGATGAATAAATTATACAAAATTCATTGAATTTTGGCTTTGACTTTCAATTTGAAGTGGGGATATCATTCAAACAAATTTAGGTTGAAAAGTATTTGCAACAATATTAATTTTGAATTTGACTCGCATCGAAAATTGTTTGACAAATTATTGAGTAGCGATGCATTTCAATTTAAGGATAACACTTGGGATATTATTGATAATGTGTTTAATTTCACTGTTGAGGGTAATGTCTGTTTTTTGTTGAGAACGCGATTTTCTCAACAATTTTTCAACTTGAATATTACCCTAATCCTTTGAAAAAATGTTTGAAAAATTGTTGAAATTTAGCATTTTTCAAACGTTTGTGTTTATTGGGTTGGTAGTGGCTTTCTTAATTAAATTATTTATAATGTGTTGGGGGAATGAGTTGTTGATGAGTATATTTTTTACTTTT
The DNA here is from genome assembly GCF_050003625.1 of Haematobia irritans. Classification (NCBI taxonomy): domain Eukaryota; kingdom Metazoa; phylum Arthropoda; class Insecta; order Diptera; family Muscidae; genus Haematobia; species Haematobia irritans. Next base: position 99,294,199 of record NC_134397.1, on the reverse strand, counting down.
TGTATATTTGTTTCTTAAAATTTGTCATCACATAATTTAATAGATTTTTGAATTATACTCAAAGCTGTATTTATCTTTTGTTGGTTGGGTCGAATGAAAGTTTATGATTCTTCCCGAAGCTATTGATTTGGTATACCTTTCTGTTAATACCGTCCCAATAAACACAAATGTTTGAAAAATACTAAATTTCAACAATTTTTCAAACATTTTTTCAAAGGATTAGGGTAATATTCAAGTTGAAAAATTGTTGAGAAAATCGCGTTCTCAACAAAAAACAGACATTACCCTCAACAGTGAAATTAAACACATTATCAATAATATCAACAATAGTGTTATCCTCAAATTGAAATGCATCGCTACTCAATAATTTTTCAAACAATTTTCGATGCGAGTCAAATTCAAAATTAATATTGTTGCAAATACTTCTCAACCTAAATTTGTATGAATGATATCCCCACTTCAAATTGAAAGTCAAAGCCAAAATTCAATGAATTTTGTATAATTTATTGATCAAAAAGAAATATATAATAATACACTACACTACATAATCTTATTAAACATATCAACAAATAAGAACAAAAAAAAAAACAAACAGCAAAACATTAAATATCTTAAACATTATTAGTAAACACTTTTGCATTGATAATTAGTCTTCCTTTTGGTGTCATAAAACAGCATTAAAATTTATTAATATGCCGGCAATTTGAAATTGGGGACGTACTGGACCGCGTGTTAGAATTGATTTCCCGCAGAAGGAATTCACAAAATATCCATTTTAAACTGATAATAGCATATGAATTAAACTGACGATGTGATGCACATTTTCATCCAGAAGTTGTTGATTTCAACAATTTGTTGTTTTTAACAATTTTAATTGGTTGCACTTGTAATGTTTCTGGAAACTTTTTGTTGTCGATAAGCCACTCATTTTTCATTGGTCAGCTTCTTAATGTTTGCAAGAATGTAGCATGCAAAGATTTTAGCTTTCTGCAAAGAGATTTAAATTTAGTGACTTCTCTAAAGTGTTGATTTAATTTTTCATGTTGAAGTACCAATTATTATAAACTATTTGAAGCAGTTCCAGTTAATTGTCCACCATGTTTTCATCGGTCAGCTTTTTAATGTTTTCAAGAACGTAAAGGGTGATTCTTTTGAGGTTAGGATTTTCATGCATTAGTATTTGACAGATCACGTGGGATTTCAGACATGGTGTCAAAGAGAAAGATGCTCAGTATGCTTTGACATTTCATCATGAATAGACTTACTAACGAGCAACGCTTGCAAATCATTGAATTTTATTACCAAAATCAGTGGCAGAAAATCCGCTTTTTTATCGACAAATTTTGTTCAGCGATGAGGCTCATTTCTGGTTGAATGGCTACGTAAATAAGCAAAATTGCCGCATTTGGAGTGAAGAGCAACCAGAAGCCGTTCAAGAACTGCCCATGCATCCCGAAAAATGCACTGTTTGGTGTGGTTTGTACGCTGGTGGAATCATTGGACCGTATTTTTTCAAAGATGCTGTTGGACGCAACGTTACGGTGAATGGCGATCGCTATCGTTCGATGCTAACAAACTTTTTGTTGCCAAAAATGGAAGAACTGAACTTGGTTGACATGTGGTTTCAACAAGATGGCGCTACATGCCACACAGCTCGCGATTCTATGGCCATTTTGAGGGAAAACTTCGGAGAACAATTCATCTCAAGAAATGGACCGGTAAGTTGGCCACCAAGATCATGCGATTTGACGCCTTTAGACTATTTTTTGTGGGGCTACGTCAAGTCTAAAGTCTACAGAAATAAGCCAGCAACTATTCCAGCTTTGGAAGACAACATTTCCGAAGAAATTCGGGCTATTCCGGCCGAAATGCTCGAAAAAGTTGCCCAAAATTGGACTTTCCGAATGGACCACCTAAGACGCAGCCGCGGTCAACATTTAAATGAAATTATCTTCAAAAAGTAAATGTCATGGACCAATCTAACGTTTCAAATAAAGAACCGATGAGATTTTGCAAATTTTATGCGTTTTTTTTTTTAAAAAAGTTATCAAGCTCTTAACAAATCACCCTTTAGAATCCATAATCTTAGTTTTCTTTAGTGACTTCCTTAAAGTGTTATTTCATTTTTTATTTTCACTTACCTATTTTTATAGACTATTTGGTTATTTGTCTAAAATTTTCCATTTTTTTAATTTCTTGCAATTGACCACGAACTTCGTTGAACAAATAAGTATTGAAAACCACATGATTTTTTCGTTGCATTTTAGGGTAGTGTTTTGTCAAAGTTTTCTCATATTTTCTCACCTTGTCAAAGATTTCGTCAACATTTTGGCAAATTGGAAGTACTTCGCAAACAATTTGAAGATGTATTGAAGATGAGCTATTTAAGATCAAGTTGAATTTATGTTGAAAATTATATTTACCCTCAAACTGAAAAGTTGTTGCATTTGAAAAACGCTCATCCTGTGTTTATTGGGGTATTTCTATTTCTGTGTAGTTTTATGTCTTAATATGGTAAGCAATTATTATTCTCCTTTTCGATTGTAAATTTGAGTTTATTGTGATATTGTTTGAATGTGTTAAGTATGGTATCTTCATCATATTTTTGGATTATAGCAAATAGATCGTCCACATATTTGGTTAAGAATTTAATTGTAATTTTCTTTTCCGTCAGTTCCTTTATTGTTTCCTCGAGCATAGTATCTAGAACTGCAATCGTTGGCGACAATGGGGTTCCCATTGGCATACCATATGTTTGGTAATACATGGTTTCCCCATTTATAAAATAATTATTGTCATTTAAACAAAATTGTAGAAGTTTTAGGAACTGGGGCTTAGGTATTTTTGTATGTTCTTCAAGTCTCTTCCATTGCGTCATTATATTTCTTATCGCTAGATGGATAGGTATGTTGGTGAACAACGATACCACGTCAAATGATAATAAAATGTCGTTTTCATCCAAAGATACATTTCTAAGTCTGTCTTTCAATTCATACGAATTCTTTATGTTGTACTTCTCTAATATGAAATTTTTGATTATTGTGTATTTTAGGTAGTCCATATAATCTCGGTGCTGTCGTTGAGTTGGATGATAGCTTAAATTTTTCCTGTGAAGAAATGTAGCCATTTTTGAAAAGATCTGCTACTATGTTATTGTGTTTCCTTTGTAGTTTCTGCGTTGGGTCTTCTCTTATTGTTTTATAGGTATTCTTGTCGTCCAATAAAGATTTCATCTTTTCATCGTACTCTTTCTTGTACACTATCACTGTTTTGTTTCCTTTGTCTGATTTTGTAACTATAATTTCTTTATGTTTCCTTAATAATCTACTGGTTATGTTTAAGATGAACTTTTCCTTTTGAGAGTTCCTTATATGTCATTATTCTATTTGCAATTTTACTCCTTTTTATGTCCTTCTCTCTTTCATCTGTGATTGTCTGTACCCACTGTTCCAAATCAGCAATTAAGTTTAGGTTACGTTAGGTTAAAGTGGCAGCCCGATTAAATTTCAGGCTCACTTAGACTATTCAGTCCATTGTGATACCACATTTAACTAAAAGTACCTATTACAAATGGGCACTTCTAGTCTTAACCACTGAACCTTCTCTATTATTTACTTTTGTGGAACCAACCAGATTGCTCCAAAAACATTAACAAACTGCTTAAGTTAACGTTTTCCAGGTCAGCCAGTAATCTAAAGCTATATGCTCCTAAAATTCGCTTACGCCTTACACAAAAAGCAGGACACTCACACAAGAGATGTTTAATTGATTCCTTTTCCTCCACGTCATGACAGCTTATACAATAGTCATTATACTTCGCACCTATAGTTTTTGCAAATTCGCCTATCAGGCAGCGACCCGCTATAGCAGATATTAGGAGTGCTATCTGACGCCTTGAGAACACTATTTTTCATTTATTTATTTATTTATTTTTGGGTTCCTAATACACAAGATATATATCTTATAATGAGTATTAGAATCAATAATGTTATAATAAATATAATAAGTAGATATTTTACGATATTTTAAGAAGTATAATAATAATAATTATGAATAGGAATAACATATAATATGGTTATGAATTAGATATTAATAATTTTTTTTTTTTTTTTTTTTTGTTATTTAATCGCCCTGAATTAGATATCTTGTTAGTTTCGTCTTGAACTGCACTGTGTTGTATATACGTTGAAGTTGATTGGGTAACTGATTCCAGAGACGAGTCGCATATATATAAAACTGCCGCTCAGATAACTGACTTCTATGTCGAGTCTGTATCAAATTGTTACCACGGTTGGATCTAGCGAATGTTAATCGTTCGTAGAGGTATGATGGTTCCTTTGTGTGTATAATTTTTTGGAGGAATAACAGAGTTCTGAGTTGAACGTATTTGTCAAACGGGATACCAAAAATTTTGTTCGCAAAAAGTGTCACACTATCATAACGTTTCAATCCGAAGACATAGCGGGCAATATTGTTGAACGTGGTTGTTAGTCTTTTTAAGTCGGTGGTGTTACATCCAGAGAAAATTTCACAACAATACAACAAAGTAGGGAGGACATAGGATTTGGCCAACAGCAGTCTTATACGAAAAGGTGTAAACGCTTGAGTGCACCAAAGATTACGCAACATACCGTATATTTTACCACAGTTAGCATTAATATGATCAGACCAAGTCAAATTCTCATTAAAAGTTACTCCAAGATTCTTCACTTTCTTCACAAGTTCTATTTGGCAGTTACCCAGAAATATGTTAACATTGTCCAGACTTGTGGATTTCTTATGAATCAAAATTGCCTTCGATTTATTGGGGTTCAGAGCTAGGCCATTTCCATTCGCCCAATCCAGGATCTTGTTGAGATCATTGTTAACATTCATTACGCACCTATCGATTGCATCAGTAGTGGTAGATGTATATAACTGGACATCATCAGCATACATTCTTATGTTCGTATGTTCTAGCTGGTTCGGTAAATCATTCGAGTACATCGTATATAGCAAGGGTCCGAGTATGGACCCCTGAGGAACGCCCCTTTTTGTTGTCATCTGTGACGATGCATTGTTACCAGAAACGGTCAATTGCTTTCTGTCTTCCAAGTAGCTAGACATTAATCGTACAGTAGATTCAGAGAATGAAAACAAGTGGATGAGTTTATAATACAAAGTCGGATAGTGGACAGTGTCAAAAGCTTTCGAATGATCTAATAGTACCAAAATAGAGACTTCATTTTTGTCAAGATTGTTACGTATCGATTCTACAACGTCAACTAAGGCAGTGAGACAGCTATGCCTCGGTCTGGATCCAGATTGACGGTCAGTTATAATCTTATGTTCAGTTAAGTATTGGAGAATTTGTAGATTAACAAGTCTTTCAACCACTTTCGAGATAAATGGTAAGATCGCAATAGGACGGAATTCGTTGGCACCCTTTGGGACAGGTATAATTTTGGCCAGTTTCCATAGTGTTGGAAATGAACTAGTTGTTATAATAGTATTTATAATATGAGTAATGTATTTAAGTATACTCGGAATAATAAGCTTGACAAATTTAGGACAGATTTCATCAGTACCGACAGCGTTTGACTTTATTGTCATGATACTATTAAGCACCTCATTATCAAATACATGCCTTAGACTAAAACCACGTTGAGAGGTGGACGTTACAGTTCGGGAACTATAGAAATCAGAATTCACCTCTGGCATCGGTATATTTACAAACTTTTCATTAAGTACGTTAACATCCAAGTTCGAGTTATGATTAGTAGTCTTTGTAATGCCAATTTTCTTTATTTCATTCCACGTCTTCCTTGTACTCGTAGCATTATTGAATTTGTTAGTATAAAAAATCAGTTTCTCATGTTTAACCTTTCGAACTACATCTTTTCTGGCAGATTGAAAGGTTGAGTAGAGCTCAGGAGTTTTGTATCTTTTCCACCTCTTGTATGCCCGTTCTCTTATATCGATAAGTGTTTTCACCTCACTCGTGAACCATGGTTTCAAGTCAGTTTTAATATTCTTTGTTACCATAGGTACATGTAGATTGTAGAGATCAACTATATTATCAGTTAGAAAGTTGACCTTGCTTTCCACAGAACTAAGATAATAAATTTGATTCCAATCAATTCGATTCACATCTAGTTGCAGATCAGATATGTTTAAACGCCTAAAGTCGCGGTATGTATAGGTTTCAGCTTGCCTGTTAATAGTTATGTCGTATGATAGAAATATGAGGTCATGCCTAGAGAAAGCTGATCCATCAAGTTGATCGTAGTGTAATATTTTGTGATCATGGCTTACAAAAAACAGGTCTAGCAAGGTATTGCAGGTTGTGGTGAAATGGGTCGGTATGCTATCGTTAACCAGCCTTAAATTCATACCAGCCATGGCATCTGTAAGTTGCGAATCCACGATCACATTGCTGTTAAAATCACCAGCTATTATGACATCATTATATAGTACAGATATGGTCTCAAGCTTAGTTATCAAAGGATCAATATTTACAAAACGATTCGGCCTATATACACAGCCCATTAACAGTTTTTCATTGTTAATACGAAGTTCTAAGAACAAGTGTTCAGTGCTTTCACCAGGTTCTGAGTTTAGAACAGTTCTACCAGAAATGCCATTGCGGAGATATATGGCAACTCCACCTCCATTGGTGTGCCGATCAGCTCTAAATAGTCTGTATCCATTAAGTTTGTAAATATTATCATTTCTGTCCGGATGGAACCATGTCTCCGATATACAGATTACGTCAAGTGAAGAGTTCTCGAAAAGGTATCGGAACTCGTCAAGTTTATTGTTTAGGCTCTGAGCATTTAAGTGACAAATGTTAAAACCAGTTGTGCGTTTAGCGATAATTCGAACCATCAAGAAGTTATTATCTCTGGGACCATAATTATCAGACAATGAATCCATTAAGGATGAAAAAATTACTAACAGTGCAGCAAGTAACGATTAGAGCAGATTGATAGTATGAATAGTAAGTATACTCAGTGTTATACGAGAATTGTTCCTTGTTTGAAAAAGTTCTCTTGACATATATTGAGGCTAGATTGGTAGTATTAATAATGATGTCCATAAATTCGGACGTGTAAGATAAAAATGTGTTTATATAGCAGATTATAAAATTAATGAGCAGATTGTGGTTGAGAGCGAAAAAACTTATCGATTTCTTCAGGGAATTCAATCAATTTTGGTGTTTCATCATTGAATGTTCTAATATATACCATTCCTCGCTGTGTATAGGTAGTTTTAATCAGTTTGTCTTTTTTGAGCTTTAACGCAGTTTTGTAAATGTTATAGTTATGTGGAGTCAGGTTTTCGTGTATGTAAAAAGGAACATCACTATCAAATCCAAGGTTACGTAGAGTTAAAGGTTTCTTCGTTTCTCTACGATAGTTTGCTGCGTGTTTAAGAATGAAATTTTTGTCATAGGGGGAATGAAATTTTACCACAATCACATCATCATTCAGCTTATAGTTTACTCTGGTATTCCTTATTCGTTCAAGACGATACATATTATCAATTCTTGGAGTATCGACTTAGACACAATGGCGTTTAAATCTTCATTTTCCATTTTGGGAACACCAGTAATGCGAATACCATTTGCAACAACCGAGTTTTCTTGGGCTAGAATTTTCCTTTTTAGCCCAATTATTTCATTTTCTATACTTAACATATTCGGACGGGTCTCTTCCAGTGATTTCACACGAGCATTTAAATCAGAGATATCCTTTTCAACAACACTTAACCTACGGCGAATTTGATCCAGGATATTTACTTCCGATTCCTTGATCATTGCACACATACGTTCCTCAGATTCACTTATCATTGCCTGCATGATCTCGGTTAATTTCTCAAATCGTTTATCAATTATCTGAATGAATTTTAATGGCGATTCGATACTAGTCATACGAGGTGTATCTCTTGCCTGCTCAAGCAAACGATTCTGTATGACAGCACTTGTACGCTTAGGAGTTGAGGGATTCATATTATTATATGTCTCTCAATTCAAAGTTCTTCAAGTTTAATTTTATTCGTTGGTATATAGAAATATATTCAAATAATTGAAGTTGTAATCTATAACGTATACCTGATATTACAGGGTGTTATAGATTATTCAATGCGATATACAATACATAAGATAATGACAATTATTAAAGCATATGTTTAGGATCAAAATATTCAGCTTGGTTGTGGTATTCACTAACCACTGATTAATGTGAATTCATTCACAGAGATAATATTAATTAAAGAAAATATTAAAGCATATGTTTAATATAGATCAGTATAAAGCTTTGGTTGTGTTCTTCGCTAAGTACTGTTCAATGTGAATCCACACAACTAGGTAGTTAAAAAAGCTTTAACAAGTTTGGGTTTGTGTATCAGCTATTGATCTTTAAACTATTGCATCCTTTTAGGATGTAAGTATATAACTTTTAAGTATCACTTAGTTCTTCAATTGAAAGCTTTCTTAATTTGAATTTAACGGTTGGTGTCGAAACAGAATGTTGTATTTCATTAACAGGAGCTTTTCGGAAATGGTATAAAACTTCCCTTTTCTTGATTATATATTGACGTTTCTTACTCACGAAACCTCTCTCAGCAAATAGCTTGTATGTTTTGTTTTTGATATCTTCACCCACTCTTCGTATTTGTATAGTTTCATATATTTTATTATGTAAAATAAAATAGTTTTAGATCGATTTCATTATTTTGCACATTAAGTAGATGAAGCACAGTCACTATATTTTTTATATTCTACTATTATATGATGTTTTATCGTTTAGTTCTTCAGAAAAGATGATTTATAACAGGAGCACCAACACAACACGTCCGTTCACTTGAAAGCACAACTTATACATAACTAGCATATCTAGTGTGCGGTTTAAATTTAAATGGGGCCATATTTGCTTGGTGTCGTTACAACCCTTGCAATTTTCCCATCGAATATTGGCCATCATAACAGCCTTCTCACGCAGTAAGAGCTTGTAGGTGGCCAGAGGCATGCCAACAGATTCTAGTTCCCCTGGAATATGTAAGGTAGTTCCTAGCCTTGCTAACACATCTGCTTCACAGTTCCCCGGTATGTTCCTATGACCAGGCACCCATATTAGGTGAATATTGTACTGCTCAGCCATCTCGTTGAGAGATTTGCGGCAGTCTATGGCCGTTTTTGAGTTAAGGAACACAGAGTCCAAGGATTTTATTGCAGGTTGACTGTCTGAGTATATATTAATGCCAATATTTGTTGGAATATTACTTCTCAGCCAATTCACCACCTCTCTTATTGCCAATATTTCAGCCTGAAAAACACTACAGTGATTAGGTAATCTTTTCGCTATTCGAATTTCCAGATCTTTAGAATATACTCCGAACCCCACTTGTCCATTCAATTTGGAGCCATCAGTATAGAAATCTATATATCTTTTATTCCCCGGGGTCTGTGTACACCACGCCTCACTGTTGGGAATTAGAGTTTCAAACTTTTTGTCGAAAAGTGGTTTTGCCAGGGTGTAATCCACTACGTTAGGCACATCTGGCATTACTTTGAGGACCGAACTATGACCGTACATTTTTTCCGACCACAGCAATAGCTCGCGCAACCGCACAGCCGTTGTTGCAGCTGACTATTTGGCCAAAATGTCTAAAGGCAATAGATGTAGCATGACATTAAGGGAATTTGTTCCTGTCTTGCTGAATGCGCCTGAAATACACAAACACGCCATACGCTGAACTTTATCTAAACAAGTCGGTTTCTGAAGTGCCGGCCACCAGACTACAACACCATATAGCATTATAGGTCTAACCACTGCCGTGTATAGCCAATGCACAATTTTTGGTCTTAGTCCCCACTTTTTCCCTATTGCCTTTTTGCACGAGTACAAAGCTACCGTGGCTTTTCTCGCCCTCTCTTCAATATTAAGCCTAAAATTCAGCTTCCTGTCCAAAATAACGCCAAGGTATTTTGCACACTCACCAAAGGTAATTTCAGTACCCCCTAAGGAAATGGGCCTAACCGTGGGAGTTTTGCGATCTTTGCAGTACATGACTATTTCTGTCTTTGCTGGATTTACACCAAGACCATTATCTTTCGCCCATTTCTCAGTCATCCGGAGAGCTCTCTGTATAATATCTCTGATTGTGGATGGGAATTTTCCCCTGACTGCTAGCGCCACATCATCTGCGTATGCCACCACTTTTATCCTTTCTTTTTCTAGAGAAACCAGAAGGTTGTTTATAGCAACATTCCAAAGAAGAGGTGATAGAACTCCTCCTTGGGGAGTGCCTCTGTTCACATACCTTTGTATGTTTGCTTGCCCTAGTGTGGCTGAAATACGTCTCTTTATTAGAAGTTCGTCTAACAGCCTAAGTATACCTGGATCAACATTCAGAGTTGTCAGTCCATTTAATATCGAGCTCGGATGGACATTATTGAACGCCCCTTCGATGTCTAGAAACGCCACGATTGTGTATTCTTTGACAGATAGTGAGCTTTCAATAAAGCTGACCAGTTCATGCAATGCGGTCTCAGTAGACCTGCCCTTCGAATATGCATGCTGTCGTTTCGAGAGCAAACTTGAATCCACGCTAGTTCTACGATACATGTCTATCAACCTCTCCAGGGTCTTAAGTAGGAATGAGGATAAGCTGATTGGTCGGAAATCCTTCGCACTCGAGTGAGAGGCTTTTCCTGCTTTAGGTATGAAGACGACTTTTGTTTCCCTCCACTTTTCTGGAATATATGCTAAGTTTACACATTGTTTATATATCACCGTCAACCAGGGGATAATTCTTTCAGCCACTGCCTGTAACTCCGCCGGAGTAATTCCATCAGGTCCGGGGGATTTGAATGGTCCAAAGCTATTTAAAGCCCATTTTATTCTAGATTCCGACACAATTTCCTCGATAGGAAGTGATCGCCGAGCCTCTGTTACACCGCCGGAACATGGTTCAACCGTCTGATTTCCAGGGAAGTGTGTGTCCAAAAGTACCTCCAACGTCTCCTCACTGGACGTTGTCCAATTTCCCTCCGATGTTTTAATGAAACCTGGAGCGGTGTTAGTGGATGCTAGTACCTTCCGTAGTCTGGAAGCCTCGGACGTATTCTCAATACTGCTACAGTAATCATCCCAAGAGTTTTGTTGAGACCTTCTCAGTTCTCGTTTATATTCTCTCAGATTCATCTTGTAAGTGTCCCAATCCTCCGGAGCTCTTGTGGACTTTGCTTTGTTAAAGAGCTTCCTGCAGGATTTCCTCATATTACTTAACTCCGTAGTCCACCATGGCGGCCGATTTTTTCCCCTTGGCTTTCCTCTAGGGCAAGCAGCTTTCAGTGAAATGTTGAAGGCCTTCGTAATCCGCTCCACTACGTGTTCGATATCTTGCACAGTGCTCATATTTGTCTCCGGCATTTCCGGTATCATCAAATTGAACGATTCCCTATACCTATTCCAATCAGCTATCCTAACATTTGGCGGAAATATGGTCTTTGAAGTACGAACAGCCAATCTGAAACTGATGTAGCGATGATCTGAGAAGCTATGTTCCCTCAAAACTTGCCACTCAGATATCTTATCATTCAGTTCCGGAGAGGTCAACGTTACGTCCAACACCTCTTGTCTGTTCCTGGTGACGAAGGTTGGTGCATCTCCCTTATTGCAAACTACCAGGTTAGTACGCAAAAGAAACTCTATTAGCGACTCTCCCCTTGCATTAGTATCACTACTTCCCCAAATACTATGATGTGCATTTGCATCGCATCCCATAATGAGTTTTGTCTTTGTTTTTAGTGACTCCTCAACTAAGGTCTTAACGGCACAGGGTGGCATATCCCTATCATGTCCCATGTAGACGGAAGATACCCAATATTTGCATGTGGATATCTCTAGACTGGCTACGACAGTGTCTGCATTGCTCAATGAAGGAAGCAGAAACAAGTTTAGTTCGTTTTTAGCAATTATACATGCTCGATTTATATCGTTACCGGTATTATGCAAAAGTTTGAAACCCGGAGTGCTTAATTCACAGATCTTGTTCTTATATATGTATGGTTCTTGAATAAGAACTATATCTATGTCTCCTTTCATCAGGAGAACTTTTAAGGCAGCACAAGCGGCCTTACAATGGTGAAGATTTATCTGGAGGAACCGTAGAACCATCCAAATTTTCAACCACCGTCACATCAGCCGCTTCAATTGAGTCATCAAGGGCTTCCTCTTCACAGATCTCGGTGACTCTCGCAACAATCCGCGGTTCAGCTTTGGTGAGGCTTGAGCTTGTAGAAACTTCCCGCATATGATTTTCGCCATAGTCTGCCGGTTTTATGTCTCCTTCGGCTTCGCTAGGAGATTTTTTCACTGCTGACTCTACCGGAGGCTTGTCCGTTTCGGTATCCTTTGGCTGATCGCTTTTGTATACCTTCATATGGATATCATGAAAGCCATAACTTACGCGTCCTTGGGTCTGGGCTAGATGTGGCAGCGACTCTATGTTTAATATAAACACCGCATGTCGTCTTGGTCCATCCACCTCATCCAAACGACCAACCTTCCAATCGGCGGTTGGAAGATCTGGGTTACATTCTTTTAGTCTCTCTAGTATTGACTCAGGATCAGGAGGGTTTGCCGGTATCCATGCATGTGCTCTAGGTTTAGCCGGTATGTCTTTTTTATCGACTAACTCCAAAGCGGCTCCTTCCCAAACTTCACCAATTAGCATCAATGCAGCTTTAAAGCAATCCATAGACCTCTGGTCTGCAAAAGCTATTAACTTATATCGTCCTTGATACCATCCAGCATCTTGCTGTCGAGGACTTGGTCCGGGAAACTTTTTTCGCACCTCTGAGTAGACACCAGACATCGCGTTCTCAATTTCCCCCCATTTTTGCCTTGGAATCATACCGTCCAATGTTCCTTTATTAATAATAGCCATCACAAGGCTGTCTTTTGCAACTGAGGCAAACGATCTTTGATCCCGTTTAGAGGATGGTAGCTCATTCGGTGATCGTTCCCTTTTTTCCAGCTTCAAGAATTCCTTGAGCCAATTTTAAGGAATCGGTTTGCTTAGCCGACAACTTGCTTGGGTCGACTGATCCTAATTTCTTTAGGATAAACAAAGCATTTCTTTGTTCCTTGAATCTCTTTCGAGAGGGATTGCCTCCTTTTGATGTCGTCACCTTAGAAAAGGTTCGACTTGCCAAAGTGTCACCGCCAGTCGACCCGTCTACAGGTCGACTAATTGGGCCTGACTCTTGGTCGCTGCCCAAATTTATAACTTCAGTCGTTACCCGTCCACTGGGCCCTGAAGTTAGCAACCCAGTTGATGACTTTGAATTTCGCTGCATGGTGGTTTATTATTTCCACCACACGTGAAATTCGTAATAAGTACTTATTACGATGAAATACTCCGCTATTAGAAAACACGTCCGTTCAGTTCGACGCAGACATAGCGTCAGCAATTTACCTGACAACGGTGTCAACGAAACCTAGGGAAACGAAGTGCCTGCAGTTTCCCACGTAACTCGACCGAAGGATTACTGTCGAAAGCTTTTTGAAGCCTTTCAGTGATTTCGTCTATTTCTCCCATTTTTTCCGTTTTCTTTTCTTATATTATAATACCTCTTAAATTATTCAAGTTCTTATTCTAAAAATTCTTACATAAAAATGCTGTTTTCCATTAATGAATCCTTTAAATTTCCGCCATTTTACTCGATTGATTTTGTTCAAATTTCTGTTTTCCTTTGATGAATCCTTTAAATTTCCGCTGGTTTACTTGATTGCTTTTGTTCAACTTATTTGTATATTGTTTATTTAATAATTTTTACAAGTTTTATTTTGCTTTGGTTTTGTTTCACAAACTATTTTATTTACGGCCATTTTCATGTAGCTCCGTTAGACATTAACTCCCAGTTAACAGAAATTAAAATGAAAATATCTTCTCTCCGGTTAACTTTAACTGAAAATTATTTAGCAGTTAAGTTCCTAACTGGCATTTTGAATATATTAGCATTTCTCAGTCATCCGGAGGGCCCTCTGAATAATATCTCTGATTGTGGATGGGAATTTTCCCCTGACTGCTAGAGCCACATCATCTGCGTAAGCCACCACTTTTATCCTTTCTTTTTCTAGGGTAACCAGAAGGTCGTTTATAGCAACATTCCAAAGAAGAGGTGAGAGAACTCCTCCTTGGGGAGTGCCTCTGTTCACATACCTTTGTATGTTTGCTTGTCCTAGTGTGGCTGAAATACGTCTCTTCATTAGAAGTTCGTCTAATAGCCTAAGTATGGATCAACATTCAGAGTTGTCAGTCCATTTAATATCGAGCTCGGATGGACGTTTTTGAACGCCCCTTCGATGTCTAGAAACGCCACGATTGTGTATTCTTTGACAGATAGTGAGCTTTCAATAAAGCTGACTAGTTCATGTAATGCGGTCTCAGTAAACCTGCCCTTCGAGTATACATGCTGTCGTTTCGAGAACAAACTTGAATCGATGCAAGTTCTAAGATAAATATCTATCATCCTCTCCAGAGTCTTAAGTAGGAATGAGGATAAGCTGATTGGTCGGAAATCCTTCGCCCTCGAGTGAGAGGCTTTTCCCGCTTTAGGTATGAAAACGACTTTTGTTTCCCTCCACTTTCCTGGGATATATGATAAGTTGATACATCCTTTATATATCGCCGACAACTAGGGGATAATTTTGTCATTCACGGCTTGTAACTCCGCCGGAGTAATTCCATCAGGTCCGGGGGATTTGAATGGCCCAAATTGAAATTCCCATCTTATTCTAGATTCCGATACAATTTCCTCGATAGTAAACGACCGCTGAGCCACTGTGGCACCGCCAGAACCTGGTTCAACCGTCTGATTTCCAGGAAAATGTGTGTCCAATAGTACCTCCAGCGTCTCCTCACTGGACGTTGTCCAATTGCCCTCCGATGTTTTAATGAAACCTGGAGCGGAGTTGGTGGATGCTAGAACCTTCCGTAGTCTGGAAGCCTCGGACGTATTCTAAATACTGCTGCAGTAATCATTCCAAGAGTTATGCTGAACATTTCTCAGTTCTCGCTTGTATCCTCACAGATTCTCCTTGTAAGCGTCCCAATCCTCAGGGGCTCTAGTGGACTTTGCCTTGTTAAAGAGCCTCCTGCAGGATTTCCTCTTATTACTTAATTCCGTAGACCACACGCAAAAAAATAATTCTTTCCTCCCAAACGAAATTTTAGACAAACAAAGTTCGTTTCTCATTTGCTTTTCGCTGTAAGGAAGTGTATTTGGAAGAAAAGTATATAATTTTTGTGATAAACGTTTATTCTTTTCCAGGATGTAAAAACAATTTCATAAAGACAAACTCAAACAAAAAACATTGTTTTCTTGCTAATTGCATTTTTCCTCACATCTTTCTCATATCCACGAGCTTTTTTAGTTCTTAACACCTTTTCCTGTAATACCAACAATGTAGAAGAAATTATACGATCTTATAAATTTTAAAAAAATTTACCTTTCGCCTGGACGGAGAATCGAACCGCGAACCATGCACTTTGTAAGCCAACACACTAACCACTGAGATATGTACCTGTTATGGTCATCAATAGATAATTATCCATATAAGTTATATTTATATAGCATAGCTTGCGGCGCCCACGAACCGAATAAACAAAGTTTATTTAACAGAAACAAACATTTAGTTTGGCACCATGGAGCAGTGGTTGCTACGTCCGACTTGCATGCCAAGGGTTGTGCGTTCGATCCCTGCTTCGACCAAAGTTTTTTTTTTTACATATATTGCAGATATGTTCGGAAGATTCCGAAAAAATGTTCAACATTACATTGTAGTATAGTAAATTTTGAACTATAAAATGTGTCTTATTAAAGACCTAAAGTCAGAAAAGAACAGTGTTTGATATAAACGAAATGGACTGTGTTGTTGTTTCAAAAATAACTTTTTTTATTGAAAAAATAAAAATTTTGTAACAAAAGAATTTTTTTGGCGATAAAAGTTGAAAATTTTCGAACCAATTCAAAAAACTCTAAAAAAAAGAAAAACGTTTTCAGTACACGTTTTCCAAACGTTTTTTTTTTCTTTGCGTGCACCATGGTGGTCGATTTTTCCCCCTTGGCTTCCCTCTAAGGCATGCAGCTTTCAGTGAGATGTTGAAGGTCTTAGTAATCCGCTCCATTGCGTGTTCGATATCTTGCACATTTCTCATACTTGTGTCTGTTATTTCCGGTATCATCATATTGAACGATTCCCTATACCTATTTCAGTCAGCTTTCCTAACATATCACATCCGTCAAATGTGTAGGGGGCTATATCTAAAGGTTTGTCACAAATACATACATTTAAATATCACTCGATCTGGACAGAATTTGATAGACTTCCACAAAATCTATAGACTCAAAATTTAAGTCGGCTAATGCACAATGTTAGTAAAAAAAAATATGGGAAAAATTTTAATCTGAAGCAATTTTAAGGAAACTTATATGATTAATCGCTCGATATATATGTATTAGAAGTTTGGGAAAATTAAAGTCATTTTTACAACTTTTCGACTAAACAGTGGCGAGTTTACAAGGAAAATGTTGGTATTTTGACCATTTTTGTCGAATTCAGAAAAACATATATATGGGAGCTATATCTAAATCTGAACCTATTTCAACCAAATTTGGCACACATAGCTATAATGCTAATTCTACTCCCTGTGCAAAATGTCAACTAAATCGGAGTTAAAAATTGGTCTCTGTGGCCATATGAGTGTAAATCGGGCGAAAGCTATATATGGGAGATATATCTAAATCTGAACCGATTTCAACCAAATTTGGCACGCATTGCTACAATGCTAATTCTACTCCCTGTAGAAAATTTCAACTAAATCGGAGCAAAAAATTGGCCTCTGTGGTCATATGAGTGTAAATCGGGCGAAAGCTATATATGGGAGCTATATGTAATTTTGAACCGATTTCAACCAAATTTGGCACGCATAGCTACAATGCTAATTCTACTCCCTGTGCAAAATTTCAATTAAAAGGTTGGCCACTGTGGTCATACGAGTGTAAATCGGGCGAACGATATATATGGGAGCTATATCTAAATATGAACCGATTTCAATAATATTTGGCACACTTGACTACACTACTAATTGTACTCCTAGTGCAAAATTTCAACCAAATTGGGGTAAAACTCTGACTTCTGGGACCGTATTTGTCCATATCGGGCGAAAGATATATATGGGAGCTATATCTAAATCTGAACCGATTTCAATAAAATTTGGCACACTTGACTACACTACTAATTGTACTCCTAGTGCAAAATTTCAACCAAATTGGGGTAAAACTCTGGCTTCTGGGACGGTATTAGTCCATATCGGGCGAAAGATATATATGGGAGCTATATCTAAATCTGAACCGATTTCAATAAAATTTGGCACACTTGACTATAGTACTAATTGTGTTCACGGACATGGCTATATCGACTCAGGAGCCCACCCTGAGCATTTTTGCCAAAGACACCATTTGTCTATCTCGTCTCCTTGTAGGCGTTGCAAACATATTCACTAACTTATAATACCCTGTTCCACAGTATGTCGCTGGGTATAAAAATAACTACAAGAAAATAACAATTGAATTATGAATAAATAAATAAAAATATGCGCGTTTCTTCGAATTATTGCATTCATGATCAGTCTTTGAAAGTGATTGATAGGATCTTAGATCTAGGTGTTTATTTTGATAGTAAGCTAAATTTCAAATCCCATATTGATTATATCTTGCCTAAGGCATATTCTACTTTTGCATTTATTAAAAGGAATAGTAAGGATTTCTCAGTCCATATACCCGCAAGATTTTATATACTTCGTTTGTCCGATCAAAGTTGGAATATGCGTCAATGGTCTGGAACCCGTATACTGTTGGTATTTCTGATAGAGTTGAGAGATTGCAAAAGAAATTCATAAAATTTGCACTAATAAGTCTTCGTGTTACTGAACCTCTTCCTGAGTATGAATCCAGATGTAGGCTCATACATTTGGAGACTTTGGCCAATAGGAGAAAGAAAGATTCATTATTATTTTTGTATAAGTTAATTAATGGTTATATTGATTGCCCGCCTTTGCTTCGTGAAATTGGCTTCAATGTTCCTGCTAGGAGTTTAAGATTTTTCCAATACTTTCATGTACCTATGCATAGGAATAATTATGCTTGCAATGATCCTATTACAAGGGCTTTGAGAGAATTTAATTCAATAAATTTAAATTGTAATATTGATCTATCCGTTCCTTTAAAAGATTTTGATCAAATTCTGGATGTATTTTATTTTAGAAATTAGTACATTTTTAAGTAGAACATTTTGGAAGTATATATACAAATTAGAAATTAGCGAGTCTGTAAGGATTATATTGTGAATTATCCAAAGACTGAATAAATAAATAAAAAACCTGTGAGAATTTTAAATAATAAGCAATGGAACTAAATGGAAATTAAAGGTGAAAGTGATTAAAATTGACAATAAAAATAAGTGACAACTAATACCCATTTTCATGAAGCTCCGTTAGTGCTACATTAGCTAACGAACTTTTAAACCGTAAAAATCTGCCATCTTGCGAATATATTCAAAATGCCAGTTAGGAACTTAACTGCTAAATAATTTTCAGTTAAAGTTAACCGGAGAGAAGATATTTTCATTTTACTCTCTGTTAACTGGGAGTTAATGTCTAACGGAGCTACATGAAAATGGCCGTAAATAAAATAGTTTGTGAAACAAAACCAAAGCAAAATAAAACTTGTAAAAATTATTAAATAAACAATATACAAATAAGTTGAACAAAAGCAATCGAGTAAACCAGCGGAAATTTAAAGGATTCATCAAAGGAAAGCAGAAATTTGAACAAAATCAATCGAGTAAAATGGCGGAAATTTAAAGGATTCATCAATGGAAAACAGAATTTTTATGTAAGAATTTTTAGAAAAAGAACTTTTATAATTTAAGAGGTTTTATAATATAAGAAAAGAAAACGGCAAAAATGGCAGATTTGTAGATCTAAATTTTCTATACCATATCACATCCGTCAAATGTGTTGGGGGCTATATATAAAGGTTTGTCCCAAATACATACATTTAAATATCACTCGATCTGGACAGAATTTGATAGACTTCTACAAAATCTATAGACTAAAAATTTAAGTCGGCTAATGCACTAGGATGGAACACAATGTTAGTAAAAAACCAGTAAGGAAAGTCTAAAGTCGGGCGGGGCCGACTATATTATACCCTGCAAGACTTTGTAGATCTAAATTTTCGATACCATATCACATCCGTCAAATGTGTTGGGGGCTATATATAAAGGTTTGTTCCAAATACATACATTTAAATATCACTCGATCTGGAAGAATTTGATAAACTTCTACAAAATCTATAGACTCAAAATTTAAGTCGGCTAATGCACTAGGGTGAAACACAATGTTAGTAAAAAAATATGGGAAACGTTTAAACCTGAAGCAATTTTAAGGAAACTTCGAAAAAGTTTATTTATGATTTATCGCTCGATATATATGTATTAGAAGTTTAGGAAAATTAGAGTCATTTTTACAACTTTTCGACTAAGCAGTGGCGATTTTACAAGGAAAATGTTGGTATTTTGACCATTTTTGTCGAAATCAGAAAAACATATATATGGGAGCAATATCTAAATCTGAACCGATTTCAACCAAATTTGGCACGCATAGCTACAATGCTAATTCTACTCCCTGTGCAAAATTTCAAATACATCGGAGTTAAAAATTGGCCTCTGCGGTCATATGAGTGTAAATCGGCCGAAAGCTTTATATGGGAGATATATCCAAATCTGAACCGATTTCAAGCAAATTTGGCACGCATAGTTATAACGCTAATTCTACTCCCTATGCAAAATTTCAACTAAATCGGAGCAAAAAATTGGCCTCTGTGGGCAAATGAGTGTAAATCGGGCGAAAGCTATATATGGGAGCTATATCTAAATCTGAACCGATTTTGCTGATATTTTGCAAGTTTTTCGAGACTCATAAAATATTCGGATGTACGGAATTTGAGGAAGATCGGTTGATATACACGCCAATTATGACCAGATCGGTAAAAATATATATGGCAGCTATATCTAAATCTGAACCGATTTTTTTCCAAAATCAATAGGGATCGTCTTTGAGCCGAAACAGGACCCTATACCAAATTTTAGGACAATCGGACTCAAACTGCGAGCTGTACTTTGCACACAAAAATACATCAACAGACAGACAGACAGACAGACAGACGGACAGACAGACGGACATCGCTAAATCGACTCAGAATTTAATTCTAAGCCGATCCGTATACTAAAAGGTTGGTCTATGATTACTCCTTCTTGACGTTACATACAAATGCACAAACTTATTATACCTGTACCACAGTAGTGGTGAAGGGTATAAAAATATGGGAAACATTTAAATCTGAAGCAATTTTAAGGAAATTTCGCAAAAGTTTATTTATGATTTATCGCTCGATATATATGTATTAGAACTTTAGGAAAATTATTGTCATTTTTACAACTTTTCGACTAAGCAGTGCCGATTTTACAATGTTGGTATTTTGACCATTTTTTTATTCATCGGTCCCTGGAAAGATTACATAATTATATATATATATATATATATATATATATATATATATATATATATATATATATATATATATATATATATATATATATATATATATATATATATATATATATATATATATATATATATATATATAATTATGTAATCTTTATATATATATATATTATATATATATATATATATATATATATATATATATATATATATATATATATATATAAAGGGTGATTTGTTAAGAGCTTGATAACTTTTTTTTTAAAAAAAACGCATAAAATTTGCAAAATCTCATCGGTTCTTTATTTGAAACGTTAGATTGGTCCATGACATTTACTTTTTGAAGATAATTTCATTTAAATGTTGACCGCGGCTGCGTCTTAGGTGGTCCATTCGGAAAGTCCAATTTTGGGCAACTTTTTCGAGCATTTCGGCCGGAATAGCCCGAATTTCTTCGGAAATGTTGTCTTCCAAAGCTGGAATAGTTGCTGGCTTATTTCTGTAGACTTTAGACTTGACGTAGCCCCACAAAAAATAGTCTAAAGGCGTCAAATCGCATGATCTTGGTGGCCAACTTACCGGTCCATTTCTTGAGATGAATTGTTCTCCGAAGTTTTCCCTCAAAATGGCCATAGAATCGCGAGCTGTGTGGCATGTAGCGCCATCTTGTTGAAACCACATGTCAACCAAGTTCAGTTCTTCCATTTTTGGCAACAAAAAGTTTGTTAGCATCGAACGATAGCGATCGCCATTCACCGTAACGTTGCGTCCAACAGCATCTTTGAAAAAATACGGTCCAATGATTCCACCAGCGTACAAACCACACCAAACAGTGCATTTTTCGGGATGCATGGGCAGTTCTTGAACGGCTTCTGGTTGCTCTTCACTCCAAATGCGGCAATTTTGCTTATTTACGTAGCCATTCAACCAGAAATGAGCCTCATCGCTGAACAAAATTTGTCGATAAAAAAGCGGATTTTCTGCCAACTTTTCTAGGGCCCATTCACTGAAAATTCGACGTTGTGGCAGATCGTAAGTCTATTCATGATGAAATGTCAAAGCATACTGAGCATCTTTCTCTTTGACACCATGTCTGAAATCCCACGTGATCTGTCAAATACTAATGCATGAAAATCCTAACCTCAAAAGAATCACCCTTTATATATATATATATATATATATATATATATATATATATATATATATATATATATATATATATATATATATATATATATATATATATATATATATATATATATATATATATATATATATATATATATATATATATAATTATGTATATATATAATTATGTAATCTTTCCAGGGACCGATGAATAAAATTCGAAGGAATTTCCACTTGGAAACAATGGGTAATCAAGATTCAGAGTATAATCAGATTAATGACACTCATGATTCAACGAATCCAGGATCATGGGAAAATGATGGCGTACGCTCTGAGGAGTACGACGAAGTCATGGTCAGGGAAGAAGTTGAAGATTATCTCCATCCCTTTGATTACGGCAAAGAGGAATACAACAAAAATATTGATTAACCTTCCAATGAATTAAATACGGATCCCAATTTTTTTGGTTAAATAGTTCCTCGTTACCATATTTTATAATCAAAACGAGGAACGGACTGAACCTTAAAGTTTTATTGGACACAGAAAGTATAGAAATTATATCAAATCAAGTTTGGTAAAAAAACCCTACCTAATCAGGAAATATTTTCGGCAAATGCCATCTCGGGAAACGTTTTAGTTACCCATCATACCATCATAGACGTATTTCGTGAGGACACCGGACCCATCAAATTCTATATCCTACCAGGATTAAGAACCTTTGATGGAATATTGGGTAATGACACTTTGAAAGATTTGTCAGCAGTCATTTATTCTGCCGAAAATTACTTTTCGGTAAAAAATGGCTTCAACATACCAATATGTTACGTCAATATCTAACACAAAATGTTAATAACATCGAGGTACGGATGGAACATCTAACCCCCCATCAAACCTCGCGACTTATGGAAATGGTTAACAAGTTTAGAAACTTATTTGCCGATCCTGACGAAAGGCTAACGTACACCACAAGAGTGATGGGAGAGATTAGAACTACAACTGACGCACCTACATACACTAGGAATTATTCATATCCGATGGCTTTAAAGGATGTAGTTGACGAAGAAATTAGTAAATTACTTAGAGACGGAATTATAAGACCTTCCCGCTCACCCTAAAACTCGCCAATATGGGTCGTACCAAAAAAGGAGGACTCATCGGGAAAAAGGATGAGTCCTCCTTTTGAATGCCATTACCATAGCCGATAGATATCCAATACCAGAAGTTGGGGAAGTTTTGTTTCGTCTTGGTGGTAACAAGTTCTTTACTGTCATCGATCTCAAAAGTAGTTTCCATCAAATACCATTAAAGGAGCAGGCAACCCTGGTTCAGCATCGAAAGTGTTTTTATTTTTGCGCGCTCGTAAATATTATAAAAATATTACATTTTCTCGTGTTTAATTGAGTGTTCCGCATTTATATTAGTGCATTTATATAGTGTGAATCAGTGTCTATTCGAGTTAAGTCGAGTTCTTTGCGCTTGTGTGCGATTTTCGTTGTTTTTTCCGATTTTTTACCTCAGCCTCCTAATGAGTTCAACTTTATTTACATTGCATTATTTTTGCTTTGTTTTCTTCGTTTTGGTTTTGCTTTATTCCCCGTGATTTATACAGAATCTAAAGCATATTTTTAGGATCTAACGTAATAAGGATAATTTACGAGTATTATACACGGCTTATAAGGCATATTTTTAGGATCTAAATTAATATTGGTTCAAATTTTTTCTTCTCCTCAATTTTCGGAGCTTACTTTTAGGCGCTAGCTTTAAATGGAGTGTAGTTTATGTCCAAGAAAGTAGAATTGCCATTTTCGAATTTCGAAAATTTGAAAGTTGTGCTGGATTGTGCTAGGTTTGTGCCGATTTGTGCTGCAATTTGTTTTTTTAAATTTTATCAAATAGCCGAGATATTTGGAAAAAACTTTTTTCAACAAAATTTTTGCCAGAATCGCCATTTTCGAAAATCGACATTTTGACAGTTGTGCTGAGTTGTGCTAGCCGAGTACATTATCGTGCCGTTTAAATAAAAATTCTATCTCTTATAGTTTTCGAGAAATTCTAAAATTTCGAAAAATTTCCAGAATCGCCATTTTCGAATTTCGAAAATTTTAATATTGTATTAAACCGTTATCGACTTGTGCTAAGTTGTGCCGTTGAGATCACCTTTCTATCTCAAGCCGTTTCCGAGAAACAGCCAAATTAAATTTTTAAAAAAGTTCAAAAATATGTGTTTGAAAAACGCCAAAATTTTAATTTTCGAATTTCAAAAAACTGAATGTTGTGCCAATTTGTGCTAGGTTAATACTCATTTGTGCCGTTTGAATCAACTTTCTATCTCAAACCGTTTTGGAGATATTCGCAAAAACTTTTTTTAAAAAATGCCAATTTATGATTGAAAATAGTCAAAATTTAAAATTTTCGAATTTCAAAAAAATGAACGTTGTGCCAATTTGTGCTAGGTTAGTACTCATTTGTGCCGTTTGAATCAACTTTCTATCTCAAACCGTTTTGGAGATATTCGCAAAAACTTTTTTTAAAAAATGCCAATTTATGATTGAAAATAGTCAAAATTTAAAATTTTCGAATTTCAAAAAAATGAACGTTGTGCCATTTGTGCTAGGTTAGTACTCATTTGTGCCTCGAAGCGGTCTCTTTTTTACGTGATTTACACTACCGTCAAAATCGCTAATACTACAATACATTTTGACAATTTCACCTTCATTAGGCTCTTGAGGAATTCTGCCCAGAAATTTGCAGGGACATTCAGGACATTGACCAGATACCGATATATATATATATTCCCGATTCGGACACTTGAGATTTTTTAAAAATGAATGGGCATGGAATATTTGTTACATTATGAATCTTCGTAAAGAACATACGTCCATGTATTTTTTTCAACGTTTTTATGGTACGATCACGATTTTTGAAAATATGTAAACTACTTTCTGGTTTTAAACTAGACCAAATCTCCGTAATGTCTATATTGAATTCAACGATGTTAGATGATGTATCGGATGAACTGTTAACCTCGTTTGATTCGTTGCACGGACAGTCAATGTTAAGGATCGATACCAAATACGTATACAAACTATAACGGTTCGCTTTGAAAAGAGTATAAATATACTTCGGTTTCATTTTATTACAATTTTGTAACGAATCACTTAAATTTTTATACACGTTTGCGGATGGAGGGGCTACATTTCCTTTTGAATCAATCACGTTGGAAAATTTGGGTTCACGAATAAGTTCTCTTAAATTTTCGATTTTATTATGAACTTGATTTGCAGACGATTTCTTCATTTTACTAATTTCTGGAACGACGTTAGTTTTATTGTTATCAACGGATTCACTATTGATCGAACTCTTTCCCGAACTCATTTTAGATTTCACTTTTATAAAAATTGATACAAAAATTGGCACAGAAACTTCGAATATAAGCACTTTTGATATGACTATGTAGGTGTTTACAGTTTGAGGTTACGGTTTTAATTGATTGGGAAAGTGTAAACCACGCTTCATTGAATAGGATAAATTCTTACAAATCATAAATGAGTACAGGTACACTCTATACGTGGTAGATCACATGTGTTTTCAACTCTCACATTATTGGGAAATCCTATAATTCGATTTGTTACCTCTATTCCTTCACAGATAAGGAAGTCTATTCAGAATTTATGAATGAATCGGTGGATTGTGACCTGTATTGTAGTGGTACGGAGCACGGATTTCCCAAATTTACCTGTATATGGACCCCGACCTACATTTTGCCTGTATATGACCACGTCTGAAATTGCCTGTTATCACCAACGAATTAAGTCATGGAAACCTGTGATCATACAAAAATAGAAGACGATAAATGATAATACAATTATAGGACCATTTTAAACAATATGTTTGCCATTTCCTTTCCATTGGCACAACATTCAGTTTTTTTGAAATTCGAAAATTTTAAATTTTGACTATTTTCAATCATAAATTGGCATTTTTTAAAAAAAGTTTTTGCGAATATCTCCAAAACGGTTTGAGATAGAAAGTTGATTCAAACGGCACAAATGAGTACTAACCTAGCACAAATTGGCACAACGTTCAGTTTTTTGAAATTCGAAAATTTTAAATTTTGACTATTTTCAATCATAAATTGACATTTTTAAAAAAAGTTTTTGCGAATATCTCCAAAACGGTTTGAGATAGAAAGTTGATTCAAACGGCACAAATGAGTACTAACCTAGCACAAATTGGCACAACGTTCAGTTTTTTGAAATTCGAAAATTTTAAATTTTGACTATTTTCAATCATAAATTGGCATTTTTTAAAAAAAGTTTTTGCGAATATCTCCAAAACGGTTTGAGATAGAAAGTTGATTCAAACGGCACAAATGAGTACTAACCTAGCACAAATTGGCACAACGTTCAGTTTTTTGAAATTCGAAAATTTAAATTTTGGCGTTTTTCAAACACATATTTTTGAACTTTTTTAAAAATTTAATTTGGCTGTTTCTCGGAAACGGCTTGAGATAGAAAGGTGATCTCAACGGCACAACTTAGCACAAGTCGATAACGGTTTAATACAATATTAAAATTTTCGAAATTCGAAAATGGCGATTCTGGAAATTTTTCGAAATTTTAGAATTTCTCGAAAACTATAAGAGATAGAATTTTTATTTAAACGGCACAATTATGTACTCGGCTAGCACAACTCAGCACAACTGTCAAAATGTCGAATTTCGAAAATGGCGATTCTGGCAAAAATTTTGTTGAAAAAAGTTTTTTCCAAATATCTCGGCTATTTGATAAAATTTAAAAAAACAAATTGCAGCACAAATCGGCACAAACCTAGCACAATCCAGCACAACTTTCAAATTTTCGAAATTCGAAAATGGCAATTCTACTTTCTTGGACATGTGTAGTTTTGCTAATTGCAAGGTATCAAATGTAAATAAACGTTTTATATCTTGCTGGTTATGTGAAGGTACATCTCATTTTAAATGTGCTGGATTTAATGGAAGGGATTACGATAAGATTACTGATATCTCGAGTGGATTACGTTGGTCATGTATTAATTGTAGAAAAATTTATGTTGATTTTTATAGATTGTATAGGGAATCGAAGAAAGGTTTCTCACAGATTTCTCATGATTTATCATCTATTCTTACTATTCTGACTTGAAATGGGCTGATCATCTCTTGGCGTCCCCCCAAAGTAAGAGGAAGAACCCTCATCTTTTTCTGCCCCATCTGACGTGAATATTCACTCGCTCGAGTCGCGTGTCTTGCTCGGCTCTTTTCTTTCTCCTACACCTCTTGTAGAAGTAACACCTTCATTACCTAGCCCTCGCAACACCATTGTGGTGTCCTCGCCTAAGACTCCGTCTATTAACGGGTGTTTATCTGGTCGGGATCTAAATTCCCATGTGCAGACTTCTTTAATTCCTAGTAATTCTCACTCTTCAGCATCTGTAACTTGCCCGGTTAATATTCCCTCTCCGGGAGCGCCGGTTAGCAATTGTACTCCATTGGATAACTTGAATGTGAGCGGCCCCAGCAATCAACTACACAAGTTAGTTGTTGTTCCCCCGCGTAGATCTGTCTTTATGTCTAGGCTTTCGCCTGTTACAACTGAATCTGATATTATTTCATACATTCGTTCTAAAGGTGTTAAATTTAATGAAAAGGACTGTAATGTGTTTTAATTTAATTGTAATTCTCCTAGAGATATTGCATCGTTTAAGATTGCCGTTCCACAATTATTGTTTGATACCATTCTGGCTGTTGAATTTTGGCCCTCAGGTATTTTGGTAAAGGAATTTATCACTAGAGATAGGCCTAGGCGTTTCGATCCCGTGGATATTACATCCAATATTGAACCGCAATCAAATCCAAAAAACTGATTACTAGCACCTCTATTATTTACCAGAATGTTCGCGGCATTAACTCGAAATTGAAGGATATTTATGTTAGTAGCTTTACGTTATCATCTTACTTTCTTGCTTTCACTGAGACATGGCTCAAACCAAATGTCCTTAACTCTGAAATACTGTGTGATGAATTTAATATTTTCAGGAAGGACCGCTTGTCTCGCAGGGGTGGTGGTGGTTTGGTTGCAGTTCATAACTCACTCCCTTCATCTCTTGTTGATATTCCTGGGGATGATGAGGATGAATTTGTTTGTGTTAAGGTTCGTTTATGTAATCGCACCTTCTTTCTTATATGTTTGTATATACCACACGAATCTAGTCAGGATGTTTATATTGGTTGTGCTCAGCGTCTACGATGTGTTAATGAAATTTCATCTCCCGGTGATATTTTGATCGTTCTTGGTGATTTTAATCTTCCTAAGATCTCTTGGAAACCTTGTACTGACTCTAACTATCTTCTTCCTCAAACGGTTGAACGTCTCAATTCTTTTTTTTTTGACATTTTGTCTGATCTTGCTCTGTCTCAAATTAATAATATCCAGAACACTTATGGAAGAATGCTAGACTTAGTATTTTGTAACGTTTCTGATGTCTATGTCTCCAGAGTAGAACCTTTCGTAAGTCCCGAGGACATATACCATCCTACTTTTTGTATATCTTTAGATTCCTATAATTTGAATATTACTTCACCAAATTCTACTCGAATGATACGATTAAATTTTAGGAAATCGGACATAACTGGTCTTAAGGATGCTCTTAGCCGGATTGCTTGGTTATTTGAATGCGACAACCTAGTTTCTCAAGTTTCTAGGTTTTATACTATCGTTGATGATCTGATTAGGAGTTTTGTTTCCTTATGTAATAGACGGTCGTATCTAGGACCCCCTTGGTTTACAAGGGAACTACGTAGTGTTCGTAACTTGAGGAATAAGATGTACAGAAGATTTCTATTGAGTGGCAATTCTATAGATTTTCGCAACTCCTCAGTTACTAAAAGCAAGTTCGTTAGTCTTAATAAGGACTGTTATGAACGTTATTTGATAAGAATGCGCTATACGTTGAACTCCGACCCTAAAAGTTTTTATAATTTCGTTAATTCGAAAAGAAGGACTCGGACCTTTCCTAGTTTCATGAGGTATAAGGGTACAGTTTCTGATAATGAGAAAGTGATCGCTGATTTTTTCGCTGATTATTTTAAAGAGTCCTATGTTGACAATTCGAATGTTGGATCAGAGTATCCCTATTTCATTCCTTCTGTTCCTATATTTTCTCATATTACATTGACGGAATCTGAAGTTCTCGACGGATTGAGATCCTTATCTATAAAGTATTGTCCTGGACCTGATGGTATACCTTCTTCCATTCTGAAGGAATGTGCGGATCTTTTATATATTCCACTGACACATCTGTTTAACTTGTCTTTGCGAGCTGGCAATTTCCCAGACATGTGGAAGGTTAGTCATGTTATTCCCTTGTTCAAGAAAGGTAACAGAACATTGAGAATTATAGATGTATCGCTAAGTTGAGTGTGATACCTAAACTGTTTGAGCTTTTGGTAACTAGGAGAATTTCGTACTCGCTTCGTAATATTATTTCGGAATCCCAACATGGTTTTATGAGAGGTAGATCTACTGTAACTAATTTATTGGAATTTGTTGGTCATGTCTTCGAATCATTCACTCAGAGACGTCAACTTGATGTGATCTATACGGATTTCAGCAAGGCGTTTGACATGGTGAATCATTGGTTATTACTATACAAATTAGATGTTTTGGGATTCCCACCTATCCTTCTGCGCTGGATCGATTCCTACTTGCATGGTGGAACTCAGAGAGTCGCATTTAAAGATTGTTTATCTACGTTTATTCATGTGACATCTGGCGTGCCTCAAGGTAGCCACTTAGGACCAGTACTGTTTAATCTATATTTGAACGATCTTCCGTCGGTTATCGTATCATCGAGGATCTTGATGTACGCAGATGACGTTAAATTGTTTCTTTCACTTGATTCTGCTAGGGATACTTCCCTTCTTCAGGATGACATTGACAGACTAGTCGAATTGTGCGCTTCTAATTGTATGGTACTTAATCTTTTAAAGTGTAAGAAAATTACTTTTTCCCGCGGAGCTTGTGAACAGACTGAGTACTGCATTGGGAACTATAAGCTTGAGAATGTGCTGAGATTTAATGATTTAGGTGTTTTGTTGGATTCCCGACTTGATTTCGGTCCTCATATTGAGGAATGTGTGAATAAGGCAATTGGTGTTTTGGGTTTCATTAAGAGATGGTCTAAGGAATTTGTTGATCCTTATTTGACGAAAATGCTCTTTACGACTCTGGTTAGGCCGATATTGGAGTACGCATGTGTTGTCTGGTCACCAAGTTATCGCTATTATATTGATCGTGTTGAATCTGTCCAGAAGCAGTTTCTTATTTTTGCTTTGAGAGGGCTTGGCTGGAATAATTTATACGACTTGCCTCCTTATTCTAGCCGTTTTTTATTAATTGATCTTCCATCTCTTGAGCGTTGGAGGTTCATGCATGGTATTGCATTTCTCACTAAACTAATTAAAGGAGATACTGATTCACACTACCTAACCTCGAAAATTTGCTATAATGTTCCTAATCGCTTAACTAGGAACTTTGTACTCTTAAAGACTGACTTTTGTAGACACAACTATGAATTATTTAATCCGCTTAACGTTTTGTCTAGAAACTATAACTCGGTGTATACATTGTTCGCGTTATCTGAGTCGATTCCTGCCATAAAGGAAATTATACTTAAGTTGGACAATAATGTTGCTGAGCCAAGGGTTGTCGCCTTCTAATTTTCAGGTATACTTTGGAGCCTGCTTTATTCATCTAACGGCGGGAGTCCCTATAATACGGTGGCACTTACTGGCCTAAAGGCTCGGAGGGTCCTTTCTGGCCCATTTCTAAAACACACGATGCGCCCATACTCCGACTTCTGGAACTTTAAGCCTTTTTGGCTCAACGGAGTATATGGAGTCCCTTCTGACCCATTTGTTGATATATGGTGAACCCTATCGAGTTCCGCGGAGCCCTTACTGGCTCAACGGGGTCCCTCCTGACCCATCTCGACTAACTAACTTGGAGTCCCTTCTGACTCGCTGTGGTCCTTACTGACCTATAGGGTCCCTTCTGGCCCAATTGTAATATAGAATTATATTTAATTGAATTGTTATATTTTGTAAAGTCCCGGCTGCTATTAGCCGTGTAAATAAATAAAAAATAAAATATAGAGAAAACCGCCTTCTCAGTTAATAATGGGAAGTATGAGTCCACTAGGTTGCCATTCGGATTGAAGAATGCACCTTCGATATTCCAGAGAGCACTCGATGACATACTTAGGGACTACATAGGTAAAATCTGCTATGTCTACATCGATGACATTATAATATTTAGCAGAAACGAGGAATCCCAATTATTGCATCTACAGGAATTATTTAAAATGCTCAATGCGGCAAACATGAAAATACAACTACATAAGTGTGAATTCTTTAAAAGTTACGTCGAATTTTTGGGTTTCTTAGTATCAGGCGAGGGTGTGAAAACTATTCAAAAGAAGGTCGACGCAATAGTTGATATACCATATCCGAATACACTACGAAAACTGAGATCATTCCTGGGCCTTTGCAATTATTATAGGCGTTTCATACAGGGATATACAGATATCGCTAAACCCTTAACTTCCATGTTAAGAGGTCCATACGGAAATATACCCAAGTCGGAATCAAGCAGTCAAAATAACATTGGGTGATTTAGAGAAAAAGGCAATCGATGGATTGAAGAATGCCTTACTTTCTAAGGATGTAATGCTTTATTACCCGGACTATGAAAAATAATTCCAGCTCTACACTGACGCGTCAAACACTGCTTTGGGTGCGGTACTCAGCCAAGATGGAAGGCCTATCACCTTCATCTCCAGGGTTCTATCAAGAACATAAGAAAATTACGCTACGAATGAGCGTGATATGTTGGCCATAATATGGGCCTTAGACACTCTGAGAAACTATGTCTATGGCGCAGCTAAGG
This sequence comes from Haematobia irritans, assembly GCF_050003625.1. Taxonomy (NCBI): domain Eukaryota; kingdom Metazoa; phylum Arthropoda; class Insecta; order Diptera; family Muscidae; genus Haematobia; species Haematobia irritans. The sequence continues at coordinate 99,262,487 of NC_134397.1, read as the reverse complement.
TAGTGATCCACACGGATCATCAACCCGTAACGTATGCCCTCAGCAATAAAAATAACAATTTAAAAATGAAACGATGGAAAGCAATATTGGAAGAGTATAACTACGAAATCAAGTATCAGCCTGGAAAGACTAATGTAGTGGCAGATGCTCTCCCTAGAGCAAATACTACGAACATTAACTCCTTAACAGGAACTATTCATAGTCATGATAGTAGTCCATATAGATATTTTCTCTACAGATAAAAAACTCGTCCTTACCTCTCTAGACAAATATTCCAAGTACGCACAGGCCAAAATTCTTTAGGGAAAATCAACGGAGGATATACGAAAGCCTCTCAGGGAATTATTGTTTTTTTTTTTATGGAGTACCAAAAACCGTAGTCATTGACAACGAGCGTTCTTTGAATTCATCTTCCATAATGTTTATGATGCAGGATGAACTTGGTATAGAAGTATTTTGCTCGCCACCCTACAAAAGCGAAGTCAATGGACAAGTAGAACGGTTTCACTCGACTTTAGCCGAGGTGCTAAGATGCATCAAAGCCGAAGGATTATCAAGAAACTTTGAGGAACTTCTCGAAAAATCGGTGAACAAATACAACCACTCCGTTCACTCAACTGTAAGAAAAAAACCAGTTGATCTATTTTTCGGGAGAACAGTTGATTTTTCTCCTGGAAGTTATGACCGTACAAGACATTCCACCATCGAGAAACTACAGGAAAAACAAACCAAGGACCTTCAATTCCACAACAAAAACAGAACTGAACCAAAGAAATATTTACCTGGACAGACAATATTTGTTAGGGTAAACAAGCGATTAGGAACTACACTATCAGAAAGATACAGGGAGCAAGTTGTAAAAGAGGATAGCAACTCAACTATACTCACTGGCTGCCCAGACTACCATGATTTCGAAATTATTCAGAGGAAAATGTCTAATGTCCTGGCTAATAGAAACAATCAAGTAATATTCAATAGACTAACAATTGATAAAATGTCTGAACTTTCAAAAATATCAAACGAAATTGTGAAATTCTTAAATTCTGAAAACTTTCAAGAAAACGAAAAAATGTTAGAAATTAAGTATAAATTGCAAATCTTAAAAGACGAAATTTCAAATATAGAAATGGCCATATGTTACACTTAGCTAAAGTAAATGTTGTAAACTCATTTATCCTATCATCCCTTGAAATAGAAATTCTAAATAAAATATTTGATAAAGAAGACATACCATTTAAGAGTACAGATGAATTGTTAAATTTTTCAAAAATAAAGATAGCTACAGAAGGACACATCATTATTTTCATTATTAGTATTCCCACTACAGAATCAAAAAATTATAAGAAAGTTCTAATAAAACCCATAAAACGTGGAAATAGTATTACTACACGCAAAGAAAAAAAACTGTTGAAAACGTGTACCGAAAACGTTTTTCTTTTGTTAGAGTTTTTTGAATTGCTTCGAAAAGTATACAATTTTATCACCAAAAAAATTTGTTTGTTACAAAATTTTTATTTTTGAAGCAAAAACACAGTCCATTTCGTTTATCTCAAAAATTGTTCTTTTCTGACTTTAGGTCTTTAATAAGACACATTTTAAAGTTCATAGTAAAAATTTAATGTAGTAGAATGTAATGTTGAATATTTTTTCGGAATCTTCCGACCATATCTGGAATATATGTAAAAAAAAAAAAATACTTTGGTCGAAGCCGGGATCGAACCCACGACCCTTGGCATGCAAGTCGGACGTAGCAACCACTGCTCCACGGTGCCCAACTAAATGCATTTTTCTGTTAAATAAACTTTGTTTAATCGGCTCGTGGGCGCCGCAAGCTATGCTATATAAATATAACTTATATGGGTAATTGTCTATTGATGACAATAACGGCTACAAATTGCATGGTCAGCGGTTCGATTCTCCGTCCAGGCGAAAGGTAAAAAAAAATTAAAAAATTTATAAAATCGTATAATTTCTTCTACATTGTTTGTATTACAGAAAAAGGTGCTAAGAACTAAAAAACTTCGTGGAAGTGAGAAAGATGTGAGGGAAAATGCAATTAGCCAGAATTTTTTTTTTGAGTTTATGAATTGTTTTTACATCCTGGAAAAGAATAAACGTTTATCACAAAAAGTATATACTTTTCTTCCAAATACACTTCGTTTCAACGAAAAGCAATTGAGAACGAACGAATTATTTTTTTGCATGTAGAATAAATTTTAATCATGTTTTGGATTGTGACAATAAAATATTAGGTATAAAAGAAACTTGCCAGTCTTACAATAGCTTAAGTATTTGCAATAATGAAAATGTTATAGAAATATCAGAATCCGATTGTATACCGAATCTCTTGAGAAGTCGAAGCTCTAAATGTACCGCCACCAACAACGAACACATCCCTACGGTCGAGGAAATCGAAGAAGGAATTCTTATGCTAAACCAAAGAAATTCAAAGACATCCACTGGGTTGCTAACTTCAGGGCCCAGTGGACGGGTATCGACTGGAGTTATAAATTTGGGCAATGACCAAGAGTTAGGCCCAATTAGTCGACCTGTAGACGGGTCGACAGGTGGCGACAATTTGACAAGTCGGACCTTTTCCAAGGTAACGGCATCAAAAGGAGGTAATCCCTCACGAAAGAGATTCAAAGAACGCAGAAATGCTTTGTTTATCCTAAAGAAATTAGGATCAGTCGACCCAAGCACGTTGTCGGCTAAACAAAGCGATTCCTTAAAATGGGCTCAAGGAATTCTTGAGGCTGGAAAAAGGGAACTATCACCGGATGAGCTGCCATCCTCCAAAAGGGATCAACGATCGTTTGCCTCAGTTGCTAAAGACAGCCTTGTGATGGCTATCATAAATAAAGGAGCATTGGACGGTATGGTTCCAAAGCAAAAATGGGGGAAATTGAGAATGCTTTGTCTGGCGTCTACTCACAGGTGCTGGAAAAGTTTCCCGGCCCAGATCCTCGACACCAAGAGGCTGGTTGGTATCAAGGACGATTTAAGCTAGTCGCATTTGAGGACCAGAGGTCTATAGAATGTTTTAAAGCTGCTCTGATACTAATTGGTGATGTTTGGGAAGGAGCTGCTCTAGAGTTAGTCGAGAAGAAAGACATACCGGCTAGACCAAGAGCACATGCGTGGATACCTGCAAACCCTCCTGACCCTGAATCTATTTTAAATAGACTGAAACAATGCAATCCAGATCTTCCAACAGCTGATTGGAAGGTTGGCCGTTTGGATGAAGTGGATGGGCCAAGACGGCATGCAGTGTTTATATTGAACACTCAGTCTTTGCCACATCTAGCAAAGTCCCAGGGCCGTGTATGTTATGGCTTTCATTATATCCAAATGAAGGTGTATAAAAACGATCAGCTAAAGGATTCAGAAATGGACAAGCCTCTGTCTGAATCAGAAGTACGCGGATCCTCTTGCGAAGTCGAGGGGGATACCAAGACATTTGAAGACATGGATAGATACCGTATGCGTGAGGAGGCTTCTACTGCCTCAGAACTCACCAAAGTTGAACCTATGGTTATTGCGAGAGTCACCGATATCTCTGAAGAGGACATTCTTGATGACTCGATTGAAGCGGCTGATGTGACGGTTGTTGAAAATCTCGATGGTCCTACGGATCCTCCAGATAAATCTTCATCATTGTAAGGCTGCATGTGCTGCCTTAAAAGTTCTCCTGATGAAAGGGGACATAGATATAGTTCTTATTCAAGAACCATATGTTTATAAAAACAAAATATGTGAATTAAGTACTCCGGGGTTCAAACTATTGCAGTATACTGGTAATGATGTAAATCGAGCCTGTATAATTGCTAAAAACGAGCTCAACTTGTTTCTGCTTCCTTCAATGTGCAATACAGACACTGTCGTTGCAAGTTTAGAAATAGCCAAATGCAAATATTGGGTATCTTCGGTCTACATGGGACATGACAGGGAGATGCCTCCATATGCCGTTAAGACCTTAGTGGAGGAGTCACTGAAAACAAAGACGAAACTCATTATGGGATGCGGTGCGAATACACATCATAGTATATGGGGAAGTAGTGATACTAATGCAAGGGGAGAGTCGCTAATAGAGTTTATTTTGCGTACTAATCTGGTAGTTTGCAACAAGGGAGATGCCCCAACCTTTGTCACTAAAAACAGGCAAGAGGTTTTGGACATCACCTTGGCCTCGCAAGAACTGAATGAAATGATATCTGAGTGGCAGGTTTTAAGTGAACACAGCTTCTCAGATCATCGCTACATCAGTTTCAAATTTGATGTTCATATCACCAAGATCATATTTCCGCCAAATGTTAGGAAAGCTGACTGGAATAGGTATAGGGAATCGTTCAATATGATGATACCGGAAATAACAGAGACAAATATGAGAAATGTGCAAGATATCGAACACGCAGTGGAGCGGATTACTAAGGCCTTCAACATCTCACTGAAAGCTGCATGCCCTAGAGGAAAGCCAAGGGGAAAACATCGACCACCATGGTGGTCTACGGAATTAAGTAATATGAGGAAATCCTGCAGGAAGCTCTTTAACAAGGCAAAGTCCACCAGAGCCCCTGAGGATTGGGACGCTTACAAGAAGAATCTGAGAGGATACAAGGGATAACTGAGAAAGGCTCAGCATAACTCTTGGAATGCTTACTGCAGCAGTATTGAGAATACGTCCGAGGCTTCCAGACTACGGAAGGTTCTAGCATCCACCAACTCCGCTCCAGGTTTCATTAAAACATCGGAGGGCAATTGGACAACGTCCAGTGAGGAGACGCTGGAGGTACTATTGGACACACATTTTCCTGGAAATCAGACGGTTGAACCATGTACTGGCGGTGCCACAGTTGCTCAGCGGTCGTTTCCTGTCGAGGAAATTGTATCGGAAACTAGAATAAGATGGGCGCTAAATAGCTTTGGACCATTCAAATCCCCTGGACCTGATGGAATTACTCCGGCGGAGTTACAAGCTGTAACTGACAAAATTATCCCCTGGTTGTCGGTGATATATAAAGGATGTATCAACTTATCATATATCCCAGGAAAGTGGAGGGAAACAAAAGTCGTTTTCATACCTAAAGCGGGAAAAGCCTCTCACTCGAGGGCGAAGGATTTCCGACCAATCAGCGTATCCTCATTCCTACTTAAGACTCTGGAGAGGATGATAGATATTTATCTTAGAACTAGCATCGATTCAAGTTTGTTCTCGAAACGACAGCATGCATACTCGAAGGGCAGGTCTACTGAGACCGCACTACATGAACTAGTCAGCTTTATTGAAAGCTCACTATCTGTCAAAGAATACACAATCGTGGCGTTTCTAGACATCGAAGGGGCGTTCAATAATGTCCATCCGAGCTCGATATTAAATGGACTGACAACCCTGAATGTTGATCCATGTATACTCAGGCTGTTAGACGAACTGCTAATGAAGAGACGTATTTCAGCCACACTAGGACAAGCAAACATACAAAAGTATGTGAACAGAGGCACTCCCCAAGGAGGAGTTCTATCACCTCTTCTTTGGAATGTTGCTATAAATAGCCTTCTGGTTACTCTAGAAAAAGAAAGGATAAAAGTGGTGGCATACGCAGATGATGTAGCTCTGGCAGTCAGGGGAAAATTCCCATCCACAATCAGAGATATTATTCAGAGGGCCCTCCGGATGACTGAACAATGGGCGAAAGACAATGGGGTAAATCCTGCAAAGACAGAATTAGTCATGTACTGCAAAGATCGCAAAACTCCCACGGTTAGGCCTATTTCCTTAGGGGGTATTGAAATTGCCTTTGGTGATTGTGCAAAATACCTTGGCGTTATTTTGGACAGGAAGCTGAACTTTAAGCTTAATATTGAAGAAAGGGCGAGGAAGGCAACTGTAGCTTTGTACTCGTGCAAAAAGGCAATAGGAAAAAAGTGGGGACTAAAACCAAAAATTGTGCATTGGCTATACACGGCAGTGGTTAGACCTATAATGCTATATGGTGTTGTAGTCTGGTGGCCGGCACTTCAGAAACCGACTGGTTTAGATAAAGTTCAGCGTATGGCGTGTTTGTGTATTTCAGGCGCATTCAGCAAGACAGGAACAAATTCCCTTAATGTCATGCTGCATCTATTGCCTCTAGACATTTTGGCCAAACAGTCAGCTGCAACAACGGCTGTGCGGTTGCGCGAACTATCGCTGTGGTCGGAAAATGGTTACGGTCACAGTTCTGTCCTCAAAATAATGACAGATGTGCCTAACGTAGTGGATTACACTATGGCGAGTCCACTTTTCGACAAAAAGTTTGAGACTCTAATCCCCAACAGTGAGGCGTGGTGCACACAGACCCCGGGGAATAAAGAATATATAGATTTCTACACTGATGGCTCCAAATTGGATGGACAAGTGGGTGTCGGAGTATATTCTAATGATCTGGAACTTCAAATAGCGAAAAGATTACCTAATCACTGTAGTGTTTTTCAGGCTGAAATATTAGCAATAAGAGAGGTGGCGAATTGGCTGAGAAGTAATGTTCCAAAAAATGTGGGCATTAATATATACTCAGACAGTCAACCTGCAATAAAATCCTTGGACTCTGTGTTCCTCAACTCGAAAACGGCCATCGATTGCCGCAAATCTCTCAATGAGATGGCTGAGCAGTACAATATTCACCTAATATGGGTGCCTGGCCATAGGAACATACCGGGGAACTGCGAAGCAGATGAGTTGGCAAGGCTAGGGACTACCTTACATATTCCAGGGGAACTGGAATTTGTTGGTATGCCCCTAGCTACCTGCAAGCTCATGCTGCGTGAGAAGGCTGTTATGATGGCAAATGTTCGATGGGAGAATTGCAAGGGTTGTAACGACACCAAGCAAATATGGCCCCATTTCAACTTAAACCGCACACTAGATATGCTAATGTTCTCGAGACGTCAGATATCACTCCTGATATCTGCTATAACGGGTCGCTGCCTGATAGGAGATTTTGCAAAAACTATTGGCGCGAAGTATAATGACTATTGTATGAGCTGTCATGATGCGGAGGAAAAAGAATCAATTAAACACCTCTTGTGTGAGTGTCCTGCATTTTGTGTAAAGCGCAAGCAACTTTTAGGAGCATATCACCTCTTCTTTGGAATGTTGCGGATCTGGAAAACGTTAACTTAAGTAGTCTGCTAATATTTTTGGAACAATCTGGTTGGTTCAACAAAGAAAAATAATCAAGAAGGTTCAGCGGTTAAAACTAGAAGTGCCCATATGTAATAGGTACTTTTAGTTAATGTGGTATCACAATGGACTGAATAGTCTAAGTGAGCCTCAATCTTAATCGGGCTGCCACTTTAACCTAACCTAACCTAACCTATGCTAAACCAATTTGACGGAGAAATACAGGTTGACCACTCACCACTATGGCTAAACGGCACTTTTTTAATACACCACAATAACTCAACTATTGAAATCAACAACAAAACCTACTTGGCATCACAGGTCTCAGGCACCAAGCCTCTACCGGCCCTAGTACAACCAATGGAAAGGACCGACCTGACAAAAACACTTTCATTGGAGATGGTACATGAGATAAATGTCAATAACACGCAACTTCTTTACAACCTAGAAATGAAGAACCGAATAAGCCTATCACTAACCATATTCTTGCTTGCAATTACCCTTATAGTGACACTACCATTTTCCATAAAATACTTTAAACCGAATTCTACCCATAATACAAACTATCAACAGAAGAAACCCCCACATTACGATACAAACCAAGAAAATGCATCATCAACCCGCTCAGATCTAGAAAGTGGAGAGCAACAAAACGATGACTCGCATCCCAAGCTACAAACAAAATGCCAACAACAAAAACATCCATAGTCTCCCATTTTTCTAACAATCCATACGAGGACGTATGGACTTAAAGGGGGAGGAGTTAAGGAATATTATATTTGAGATTGCACCAAATACTATCATTAACATGTGCCAGCCAAACAGACATAGCGTCAGCAAATTACCTGTCAACGGTGTCAATGAAACCTAGGGAAACGAAGTGCCTGCAGTTTCCCACGTATCTCGACCGGCGTGTGCAACAATGCATCTACATCAGCAAATATTCTTTAAGTAATAAGTTTTATAGATGATTAGTCATTTAAACTTTAAACAATAAAGTACGCAGACCGTGAAGGTTGCGATACCCTTTTTTAAAAAAATAAATTAATATAAATAAAATTTATATACTTCCCCACTTCCCTCAAGGTATCATCCCCAATAATACCAGAAAAATTACCTGAATTAGGTAATACCAAAAAATCAATCATTGTAACATTTCCGATGCTATTAAATATTGTTAATTGAGATTTGTTCTTAACAGTCAAGATACCCCCGACAGATGCCACTTCAAATACTTTTGTTACAGGAATACTTTTTTCAACTATCTCTTCTTTGATACAATTTTTATTTGCGCCAGCGTCAATCAAGAAGTCAAGTACACGACCATCCGATAAGACATACTTACGTATGGTACGCTAGATGGCCGGACTCTAAAAACCCTCAGGTTTCTCGTCATTTGGTGATTCTTGGTAAGTTTCTTCACGTATGTCCTGTATCTCTTCCCTTTCTGAAACAGTATGGTAAAGCCTTTGTTGCTTGTGAGGATAATTTCCTGACGTAGACCCTCGTTTAAAAGGATTAGGTCTATTCATATAATTCACGTTCTTTGTTTGGACAGTATGTCCTATATCTCTTCCCTTTCTGAAACAGTATCGTAAAGCCTTTGTTGCTTGCGAGGATAATATCCTGACGTAGACCCTCGTTTAAAAGGATTAGGTCTATTCATATAATACACGTTCTTTGTTTGGACAGAAGGGTCTACCTCCATTTTCTATACAGGAGGATACGACGAGAAATTATTATTATTGTGATTTCCTCGCTGTGGTTGCCGATGATCTGCAAGATTCTCATGGCGATTGTGTTGAGAATGCCAATGCGGTTTCGGTGGCAATTGTGGAGGTTTGTTCTTGGCCTGATAAGAGATAGCGCTGGGTAGAGAGTTAATTGGTACCGAGACTCTATTCATAACAGAGGGGTTATGTATCGAAAAATATCTAAAGACAACATTCTGAATTTCTAAACATGCAGAATATGCTTCAGGTAAAGTCTTTGGGTGCTGTATAAGCAGCATCTTTGAAATGTCTCCATTGAGAACCCGAATGAAAACATCTAACGCTTTATTGCGGTAGGTTTCTACAAGCAACCCGATAGTCTCTTCCGAGTAAGACTCGGTTTTTATCTTGTTTATGATTAGCGAAAATTGGTGGTTGACCTTAGCGTAGAATTCGTCAACTTTCATTCCTCTTTGATTTAAACGGTGCAACTGATGCTCTAGAGTGCGGATGTCCCTTTTATCGCGTAGTAGAGGGACAAGCACTCTTTCATCCTGGACAAATTACTGTCAAAAATGTTGTATGAAATGAGTGCAGAGTCAGCTGCACCCCTCACTTTTTGTCTAATGTGTCGAAGGATCGCTCCATATATGGCTTTATCTTTTACCACAGAAAAATCAGATAAAATGGTCTCAACAGAATGGACCCAGGACACATATTGTACTGGATTCCCATCGAAGACCTGAAGTTCTTTAACGCAGTCAGGAAGACGACTGATTTCCCTAATGTCTGCGATAGTAGCGAGAGCCCGTACCACCTCTTCCTGAATCGCACTTAAGTGTTCGCTATTTGCTGCCGCAGCTGTTGCGGCATTCAAAGCATCCAAATGCGCCAATTTTCTCTCTAGTGCAGTGATTTTCTCCAGAAGGGCATTCACTGCACCAGTTATCTGAGTCACGTTTCTTTGCAATTCTTCCATGGTGTATCAAAAACTTATAAATCTTTACAAAATATATAGTTAGAGTACTTACATACAAATATGCCAAAATCGCATAGCAAAAAAGGAATCAAAAAAATTTGTTCGTGTTTTTTTTTCCTTCCACCTTTTGTAAACACTGAATTTTTATATTCAAATTATTGTTTAATACTTATTAGACCTCTTTTCCTTTTTTTCTTTCAAATAGTTTAACCTTGCTGCACACACCTTTAATTTTTCACTTCGCAATATTCACTAAAGTCAACTTTTAGTAAGAATTTTCAAATTTTATACCCTTCACCACTACTGTGGTACAGGGTACAATAAGTTTGTGCATTTGTATGTAACTGTTGAATTTAGCGCTTTTATTAAATTATAAATATGGCAACATTTTTGAATAATTTTCTTTGACGTTATCTTAATTCTAATCATGTATGATATTTTACAAGATAAATCAATCTTTTGTACTTCCGTCTGTCAAAACTTCCCTTCTCTTTTTATCCATCATCGGAGCTCCATCGTTTTTCTGTATAGTAAAGGGTGATTTGTTAAGAGCTTGATAACTTTTTTTTAAAAAAAAACGCATAAAATTTGCAAAATCTCATCGGTTCTTTATTTGAAACGTTAGATTGGTCCATGACATTTACTTTTTGAAGATAATTTCATTTAAATGTTGACCGCGGCTGCGTCTTAGGTCGTCCATTCGGAAAGTCCAATTTTGGGCAACTTTTTCGAGCATTTCGGCCGGAATAGCCCGAATTTCTTCGGAAATGTTGTCTTCCAAAGCTGGAATAGTTGCTGGCTTATTTCTGTAGACTTTAGACTTGACGTAGCCCCACAAAAAATAGTCTAAAGGCGTCAAATCGCACGATCTTGGTGGCCAACTTACCGGTCCATTTCTTGAGATGAATTGTTCTCCGAAGTTTTCCCTCAAAATGGCCATAGAATCGCGAGCTGTGTGGCATGTAGCGCCATCTTGTTGAAACCACATGTCAACCAAGTTCAGTTCTTCCATTTTTGGCAACAAAAAGTTTGTTAGCATCGAACGATAGCGATCGCCATTCACCGTAACGTTGCGTCCAACAGCATCTTTGAAAAAATACGGTCCAATGATTCCACCAGCGTACAAACCACACCAAACAGTGCATTTTTCGGGATGCATGGGCAGTTCTTGAACGGCTTCTGGTTGCTCTTCACTCCAAATGCGGCAATTTTGCTTATTTACGTAGCCATTCAACCAGAAATGAGCCTCATCGCTGAACAAAATTTGTCGATAAAAAAGCGGATTTTCTGCCAACTTTTCTAGGGCCCATTCACTGAAAATTCGGCGTTGTGGCTCGTTAGTAAGTCTATTCATGATGAAATGTCAAAGCATACTGAGCATCTTTCTCTTTGACACCATGTCTGAAATCCCACGTGATCTGTCAAATACTAATGCATGAAAATCCTAACCTCAAAAGAATCACCCTTTATTAAATTGAGCCGACGGGCTTTTTGGGCAGCAAATAAATCAATGACTTCTTCAGTCGGCACATTTATTCGGCGATGAACCGACATTAATGCCAATCCTTTGAGTCTACTCTCGCTATCGAATTTCTTAGATACGTCTTTAATCTCGTCATTGCTGAAAATGAACGTTCGGATGAGCACATAGTAACTGCAGGGATGGAAAATGAGTTACTATAGTACTTTTTTCAAACCTTTTTCATGAATTTTTTTCATATGAATTTATCAATACTTAATAAAATATCTGAATTAAATATAAACTAATTTTATTTGTGAGGAACACTGTTTATTGTCAAACATCAACAGGTTATGGGCCCAGTGCCTCAACAGTAAAATAAAGTTTATGGACATTAAAGCAGATATTAAGGAAAGGGAATTTGAAGACGCACAAGATTACGATTCTATAGAGGATAATACGGCGCATAGTTCTGAAGTCATGTCAGATACAAAGGTCTACCAATTACATCGTTTCAATGGACATAACTATCAGTTGTGGAAGCGGCAGATGGAAATTTATATGACAGAGAATAAGTTAAAACCGTATATATTCGGTACTACACCAAAGCCAGTTACAAATAGCGAAGCATGGGAAGAAAAAGATGCTGAGGCGCAAGCGTTTATTATGATAGGGCTTGAATTAGAACAACTGAAATATTTAACCGATTGTTCTACGGCAGCTCAAATGTGGGCTAGATTAAAAACAGTTCATGCAGAGAAGAGCGAACAATCAGCGCAAGTCTTGTTGGAGAAGTTCATAACCTTAAAAATGGAAGAAGAAAGTGTTGTAAACTTTATTGCTGGTGTTACGCCTTTAACGCAGCGTTTGAAAGATATGAATATGGAGCAAAAGGAACCGATGATAGTAGCAAAAATTCTGAGTGGGCTTCCATCGAAATATGACCATGTAAGAACCGCATGGTATGCAGTACCCCGTTCAGAACAAAACATTGATAGGCTTACAGACCACCTCGTAAATGAAGAACAACTATTAAGTCTACGAACAGCTGAAATCGAAGAGAATGGAATAAATAAAACTGCCTTTACTGCAAGAAAATATCAAAGCAACAACAAGCATTTCAGCTATAAGAAAAGGAATGGTAAATGCAATTACTGTCACAAACCAGGCCATTGGGCAAGAGAATGTTTTAAGAGACAAAAAGAGGAGCAGCATAAAGTGTCATCTCAACACAACTCTTTTTCTCTTTCAGTGGAGGAGAAGAAGAACACATTGAAGAGAGATAATTCAAAAAAGCCGCATTTATTTGTTATTGATAACAACAACACCACACAAAATTTTCGTAACATTTTCTTTGCAGATTCGGGAGCAACCGATCATATGACATTTCAGAGGGAGCTGTATAAAACTTTCAAAGAATATGATCAAGGCATATGTCGTGTTAAAGTTGGAAATGGTAACATGCTAAATGTTGTTGGTATAGGCGATATTGACGTTGTGGTACCTAACAGCAGTGTCGTTCATACTATTAAAAATGTACTGCTAGTCCCAGAGTTGGATAGAAACTTCATTTCGGTATGTAAATGCACAGAAAAAGGAATTAAAATTGTATTTGAAGCAGCCGATGGAAAAGTAATATTCATGAAAGACAATGAAGTTATCGGATGGAATGCGCAGTAATGGACTTTACAAAATAAATGTAAATCTCATTGTAAATTCAACTTTATGTGCTGCAAATTCCATAATGGTTTGGCATGAAAGATTAGGACACGTGAATTATAAAACATTACGAGAAATGCATTCCAAAAATGTTATAGAAGACATGAATATGGATAGTGTGCCATTAGAAATTCCTTTTTGTGAGGGATGCTCGTATGGGAAACAAAACCGTGAGTCTTTCCCAAAAGAAGGTGCAAAACGTGCAACGAAAGCTGGAGAAACTTTTCACGCTGATCTCTGCGGTAAGATGAGTTTACCGTCTATTGGAAAATCAAATTATTTTTTGTTACTCAAAGATGATTTTTCGAGATATTGTTTCGTTTACTTTCTCAAAAACAAAACTGATGTTTTAGAAAAATTTATGCAGTTCTGTGCTGACGTTAAAGCAGATGGGCATCATATAAAAAGAATACGATGGTTCTGAATTTTGCAACAATGAATTTAATAAGTACCTTTTAAAACAAGGAATTAAACATGACGTGACCACACCAAGAGCTCCAGAACAAAACGGATTTATAGAAAGACAAAATCGAACAATAGTTGAGTGTGCAAAGGCTATGCTTCACGAAAGAGATCTACCCACGTATCTTTGGGCAGAAGCGACAAATACTGCCGTTTACCTCAAAAATAGAACTGCTTCTGAAGTATTAATGGGAAAAACACCATATGAACTTTGGTTCAATAAAAAACCATCAGTTGGTCACCTTAAAATTTTCGGCAGCAATGCTTACGTGCATGTACCCAAAGAGCAGAGAACTAAATGGGAGAGAAATTCTTTCAAAGGTATAATGGTTGGATACAATGAAGAGAGTAAAGCATATCGTATTTACGATTCAAAGAACAGAAAAATTTTAATTAGAAGAGATGTGAAGTTTGATGAAAGTAAAAGCAAAGTACACGAAGTAATAGAATTGAAAGATAATGAAAATAAATGGCAAAGTGATAATCAAAACAGAGCGGAGTGTGACAAAAACAAAGAAGAAGAAGAAACACCTTTAATTAAGCGTAGTCCATATAACACCAGAGGATCTAAAAAGAAAATTGAACGTCAAGAAGAATTCGAAAAACATCTCTATATGGCACAATTGGAGCCTACATCACTCAAAGAAGCTTTGGACAGTCCTGAGTCTGGAAAGTGGTTGGAAGCCGTTCATGAGGAAATTGATGCATTAAACAAAAATGAAACATGGAAATTGGTAAACAGAAATAATGATATGAACGTGCTATCAAATCAATGGGTTTTCAAACGTAAATACAAAGCAAATGGAGTAATCGAGAAATATAAAGCGAGATTGGTTGTTCGTGGTTGTTTACCAGGTTTCTGAATCATAGTTATTTGTGCAACTTTCCATTGCAAGGGTACAAAACAACGAGTTAAACAGGCATTGTAAATAAATGTTAAAAGATTTATTGCTTCTTTTGGAAGTTCTTTTAACACTTTTGGTGTGATTAAGTCATAGCCAGGTGCTTTATTTGTTTTAAGGTTACTGATGGCCTTGTTAACTTCAGTTTTTGTAAACTTTTTTATGGGTAGCTCGAGCTAATGTGGTTCACTGAGGAATTCATGAATATTTTCAGGTACAGTGTCGGTTGTATTTGGGGTAAAAACCTCACTCAAATAGTTTGCAAATGTGTCTGCTTTTTCAAAATTATTTTTTGTCCAAGAGTTATTTGGTTTTCTAATAGGGTGATTTAGTTTAGGGTATCTTTGTAACGATTTTATTACCTTCCAAAGAGAATAGTCCGTAGATTTATTTGGCCCCAAGTTCTGGATGTCTCTTTCAAAATTTTCATTTTGAATATTTTGTAAGAGGTTTCGAAGCTCTCTTGTTGCTTAATTTAATTTTTTCTTATCTTCTGGAGATTTCGTTCTATGCCATTCTTTTTTTTTGAACTTTCCTAGGGGTGTTTGAATACATTTTGTAAACTATTTGAGGAGTTGCATTCCATGATGCCTCTTGTATAAGCTTGACTAGATATTCCACTGCTTCCGATCAAGGCCGTCAAGGCCGTAGCCAGGATTTTAATTCGGGGGGGGGGGGTTCAACTTTAAAAAAATATTCATATAATCTCATGTGTAGAAAATTTTATTTATGCATAGGTATGTATACAATATTTTTATACCCTAAACTACATAGGGGCTATTATACCCTAAACCACATAGTGGTTAGGGTATAATAAGTTTGATCTGCCAAAAAATGTGCCTACCAGAAATATTGATTTTAGACCCCATAAAATATATACCGATCGACTCAGAATCACCTCCTGAGTCGATCTAGCGCTTGGTGTCCGTCCGTCTGTCCATGTATTTGTTGTTCATAGGATTCCGGTCGCAATTATTAGCCGATTTTGATGAAATTTGGTACAGGGAGTTTTTTGGCACAAGGACGAACGCTATTGAATTTGGAAGAAATCGGATCAAATTTAGATATAGCTCCCATATATGTATCGCCCGATTTCGACAAATGGGGTCACGTTGTGCTTTTTTTCAAACGGATCGTCACCAAATTTGGCAAAAGGTAATCTTTTTTACCGCCCTTCAAGTCTTCAAAATTTCATCCAAATCGGTTCAGATTTAGATATAGCTCTCATATATATGTATGCCCGATTTTCCCAAATTTGGCCACAAAACCCTAATTTATCAACCGATCTTACTCAAAGTTAGCTAAATGTAATCTTCCATAGCATTAACTATATGTGTAAAAAATCATCGAAATCGGTTCAGATTTAGCTATAGCTCCCATATATATGTACCGCCCGATTTTTCTAAATTCGGCCATAAAACCCTTATTTATCAACCGATCTTACTCAAAGTTGGCTAAATGTAATCTTCTATAGCACTAACTACATGTGCGAAATATCATCGAAATCGGTTCAGATTTAGATATAGCTCGCATATATATGTATAGCCCGATTTTCCCAAATTTGGCCATAGAACCCTTATTTACTAACCGACTGGCTAGATCCAGTCCACTATAGTACTAACGGTATGTGCAAAATTTCATTTGTATGTAACTGTTGAATTTAGCGCTTTTATTAAATTATAAATATGGCAACATTTTTGAATAATTTTCTTTGACGTTATCTTAATTCTAATCATGTATGATATTTTACAAGATAAATCAATCTTTTGTACTTCCGTCTGTCAAAACTTCCCTTCTCTTTTTATCCATCATCGGAGCTCCATCGTTTTTCTGTATAGTAAAGGGTGATTTGTTAAGAGCTTGATAACTTTTTTAAAAAAAAAAACGCATAAAATTTGCAAAATCTCATCGGTTCTTTATTTGAAACGTTAGATTGGTCCATGACATTTACTTTTTGAAGATAATTTCATTTAAATGTTGACCGCGGCTGCGTCTTAGGTCGTCCATTCGGAAAGTCCAATTTTGGGCAACTTTTTCGAGCATTTCGGCCGGAATAGCCCGAATTTCTTCGGAAATGTTGTCTTCCAAAGCTGGAATAGTTGCTGGCTTATTTCTGTAGACTTTAGACTTGACGTAGCCCCACAAAAAATAGTCTAAAGGCGTCAAATCGCACGATCTTGGTGGCCAACTTACCGGTCCATTTCTTGAGATGAATTGTTCTCCGAAGTTTTCCCTCAAAATGGCCATAGAATCGCGAGCTGTGTGGCATGTAGCGCCATCTTGTTGAAACCACATGTCAACCAAGTTCAGTTCTTCCATTTTTGGCAACAAAAAGTTTGTTAGCATCGAACGATAGCGATCGCCATTCACCGTAACGTTGCGTCCAACAGCATCTTTGAAAAAATACGGTCCAATGATTCCACCAGCGTACAAACCACACCAAACAGTGCATTTTTCGGGATGCATGGGCAGTTCTTGAACGGCTTCTGGTTGCTCTTCACTCCAAATGCGGCAATTTTGCTTATTTACGTAGCCATTCAACCAGAAATGAGCCTCATCGCTGAACAAAATTTGTCGATAAAAAAGCGGATTTTCTGCCAACTTTTCTAGGGCCCATTCACTGAAAATTCGGCGTTGTGGCTCGTTAGTAAGTCTATTCATGATGAAATGTCAAAGCATACTGAGCATCTTTCTCTTTGACACCATGTCTGAAATCCCACGTGATCTGTCAAATACTAATGCATGAAAATCCTAACCTCAAAAGAATCACCCTTTATTAAATTGAGCCGACGGGCTTTTTGGGCAGCAAATAAATCAATGACTTCTTCAGTCGGCACATTTATTCGGCGATGAACCGACATTAATGCCAATCCTTTGAGTCTACTCTCGCTATCGAATTTCTTAGATACGTCTTTAATCTCGTCATTGCTGAAAATGAACGTTCGGATGAGCACATAGTAACTGCAGGGATGGAAAATGAGTTACTATAGTACTTTTTTCAAACCTTTTTCACCCCGGTCAGTACCGTAGTACCGCCGCGAATGATTTAGTACCTTTTGTGTAGACATTTTTGAGTCGATATCAGATTTATGGTACAATAGCTTTGACAAAATATTTTAATATTTTGAGAAAGTCTTTATCAACTTTATTTGCTAATAGTCTTTTACAAATATGGCAAAACAGACATGTTCATGTGGGAAGAAAATCTCGATTTTGTAAGACATAGTCAAAAACAGGATTTTATTGAACTTCAAGAAAGTTTTAGTCGAAAAAAGAATGTGATTCTATATTATCGATTTTTTATTTCGGTAGAAAATGTTGTCAAAATTTTATTTCTATATAGAATTTTTGCAAAAGTTTATTTTTATAGAAAATTTTGTCAAAATTTTATTTCAATTGAAAATTTTGTCAAAATTTTATTTAAATTGAAAATTTTGTAAAAACGTTATTTCTATAGGAAATTTTTGCAAAATTTTATTTCTATAGAAAATTTTGTCAAAATTTTATTTTCTTTAAAATTCAGTCTCTCGACAATAATCTTTCCGCTCAAAAAATACCTTTTTTGAACTTTCTTAAAAATTGTATTTTCCATCCCTGAGTAATTGGCAAAGTGACCAACATTTTTAAAAGAATATGCACGTTTGGAAATATCTCTTTATTGCTTCCATCGCTGAATTAGGCAGGTTTTTTCGCAGGTTTTGCGCCATTTCATTTACACTTGTGTGTTTGGCTGTTTCGTTGTTGTTGCTATGGCCAAACAAAGCGAGTCATGTTCACAAAAAGAACAAAAAACACACATAAAAAGCAGAAATACATTTTCCAAAAATGAAATTTATGGTGCGATAACAAAAACAATTTGTTTTTTTCGACCGTCGTTTGACGGGCTTTTCAACTAGGATTTGTGTAAGTTTTATAGGTAAGCGTTTTTCAAAATAAAACCTCCAGCTTTTCTTCAACATCTTCGGTAAGATTTTTCTATGCAGCTAAAAATATATATTTATTTATATAAAAATATTCATTCATTTCGGGGGGGGTTTGATATTCTTCAGTCGGCACATTTATTCGGCGATGAACCGACATTAATGCCAATCCATTGAGTCTACTCTCGCCAGTCGAATTTCTAAGATACGTCTTTAATCTCTTCATTTTTGAAAATGAACGTTCGGAGGAGCACGTAGTAACTGCAGGGATGGAAAATGCAGTACTAAAGTACTTTTTTCAATACTTTTTCACCCCGGGCAGTACCGTAGTACCCCCGCGAATGATTTAGTACCTTTTGTGTAGACATTTTTGAGTCGATATCAGATTTATGGTACAATAGCTTTGACAAAATATTTTAATATTTTGAGAAAGTCTTTATCAACCTTATTTGCTAATAGTCTTTTACAAATATTGCAAAACAGACATGTTCATGTGGGAAGAAAATCTCAATTTTGTAAAAGATATAGTCAAAACCAGGATTTTATTGAACTTCAAGAATGTTTTAGTCGAAAAAAGAATGCGATTCTATATTCTCAATTTTTTATTTCAGTAGAAATTGTTGTCTAAATTTTATTTCTATATAGAATTTTTGCAAAATTTTATTTTTATAGATAATTTTGTCAAAATTTTATTTCAATTGAAAATTTTGTAAAAATGTTATTTCTATAGGAAATTTTTGCAAAACTTTATTTCTATAGAAAAAATTTTGCAAATTTTTTTTCTATAGAATTTTTTTGCAAAATTTTATTTCCCTTCGTTTTGTTTTGTTATTGTTGGTTTTGTTCTTAAAGCATTGTTGTTGTTTTTTTATTGCAGCTTAAAACCTTACATTGACTAAACTACAAGTGTAGCTTAACCAACAGAGGAAAAGAATGTTTGTCAAATTTATTTGGGCAAAGCCCAAAAAAGGTTTTTGTTGATAGCCGGCTATAGAAAATTTTTGCAAAATTTTATTTATATAGAAAATTTTTTCAAAATTTTATTTTCTTTAAAATTCAGTCTCTTGACAATAATCTTCCAGTGAAATTTAGTAAAAAGTACCTTTCCGCTCAAAAATACAGTTTTTGTACTTAAAAATTGTATTTTCCATCCCTGAGTTACTGGCAAAGTGACCAAAATTTTTAAAAGAATTTGCACTTTGGAAATATCTCTTTATTGCACTCTCCAAGTGCTTCCATCGCTGAATTAGGCAGGTTCTTTTCGCAGGTTTTGCGCCATTTCATTTACACATGTGTGTTTGGCTGTTTCGTTGTTGTTGCTATGGCCAAACAAAGCGAGTCATGTTCACAAAAAGAACAACAAACACACATAAAAAGCAGAAATACATTTTCCAAAAATGAAATTTATGGTGCGAGAACAAAAACAATTTGTTTTTTTCGACCGTCGTTTGACGGGCTTTTCAACTAGTATTCTAGGATTTGTGCAAGTTTTATAGGTAAGCGTTTTCAAAATAAAACCTTCAGCTTTCCTTCAACATCTTCGATAAGATTTTTCTATGCAGCTAAAAATATATATTTATTTATATAAAAATATTCATTCATTTCGGGGGGGGGGTTTGATCCCCCTCACCCCCCCCCCTGAATACGGCCTTGCTTCCGATATTTCATCGTCTGTTTTCAATGAAATATTGGTGTTTATTTTATTACTTATGTAATAACGGAAATAATGCCAATTTGTTTTCTTATTATGAATTGAACACTTCTCTTCGCACATTTTATATTTTGAGTCCATTATCAAGAACACGGGTGAGTGTGTCCGAAGAGAGTTCATTGCGTGTTATACATCGATGTGATTTTTCAGGTATACCCTTCGAGACACAAAAATCTATTAGGTCTGGGATTTTGTTTGAATCACTTGGCCAATATGTTGGGGTGCCAGAGGTTATAACATTTAGGTTTAATTCTCTAATAGCATAGAATAGTTGTCTTCCTTTGGGAGTTACAAGCCTAGATCCCCATAAAGGATGTTTAGCGTTGTAATCTCCACAAGCTATGAACTTTTGTCCAAGAGAGCTGAAGAAATTTACATATACTTCCTTTTTATGTTATGCCTGGGAGGACAGTAAATAGAAGAAACCGTCAACGGCCCATGCCAATCCTCAACTATGATATTAGTAGCTTGAATCTCCTGAGTACAATAAGGAATTCCTTGGAGATGTTTAATATTCTTATTGATTAGTATAGCCGATCCACCTCTTGCTTTGCCGTCTGGGTGATTTACATGATATAAATCGTAATAAGGTATAGTAAAATAAGTTTTCTGAGTGAAATGTGTTTCCGATACACACAGTATATCTACTTGATTTAATTTTAGAAATTGTGTCAGTTCTAAAGTATGTTTTGATAATCCATTTGCATTCCAGAAAACTATTTTTAATTGGGTCATTTTTGTAACTAGAAGAGTTGCGCAGTTATATTTAGAAGAAGGCTAGTCATTTGCTGCATTAGGACATTTAGGCTATTGAGCATGTCCTTGATGTTGGTGGTATTTTGTGTGGGGAAAGAAATTTGGCGTGGTAATTGGGATGGGGGATGTTGGGGACGAGATTCGTTTTCGCTGGTCTTTGGTGGTTTTACAGCATTTTGGTTTTGGGAGTGGTGGCCGATCTTAGAGGTAGAAACAGCATTTACGTATGTGGTATTATTTCTAGAACTCATGTTAAGGGATCTTTGACTAGTGGAAGGTTGCTCTACATTTTGTTCGGTATCAATCGTTTCCTGTCTTTCGATATTAGTTCGCAAGGCGGGGTATTGTTTCTTGTACAGTTGCTTATAAATGTTGCAACCCTTATAGTTTGCTGGGTGATTTCCATTACATAGAGCGCATTTCACTTCATTAGCCCAATTTTTTCGAGGGCATGATTTAGAATGGTGATTTCCTGCACATTTTATACATATTGGTTTCTTCCGGCAATATGTTTTTGTGTGGCCGTATTGTTGACAGTTCGAGCATTGTGGTATTGTTTTCTTGGGACGAGGTGGCTCAAATTCAACAATACTACTCATTAATTTATATATGGTGTAAATATCCTTATTGTTTGTCTTAGTGGATAATACAATTTCGAACATTGGTAGAGGTTTCTTGGTAAAACGATGTTTATTATTCCAAATATTAATAACTTCATGTCCCATTTTAAATAGTTCATCCTTCAACTCTTCAATATCGACAGTTGGATGAATATTTTTGAGTATTACTTTAAACAGGGGGTTTCATTCTTGGGTTTATATGTATGGAATTCCGTATCCTTTTTTTTAAGTTCCTCGACGATTTTCTTGTAGGCATCGTGATTTTTTGAGGTAATCTTTACTTGGTTGTTTCGAAGAGATCTTATTTCGTACTGATTTGGAACGCTTTGAGTCAAAAGCGACATTAATGGCTGAATATTTTCAACATTGTCCACAAAAATTGGTGGAGGCTTTGATCGTTCCTGTACAGTAATATTTTCTTCGGTAGTCTCGACATGGTTACTAAGTATTTCGAACTGATTTTCAGAAACCTGATTTTCCTTGCTGAGCCAGTATTTGTTTGACGTTGCTTGTTTTTTAGCATCATTAACAGTTGTACGGTTGGGACTTTCCCTACTCCTCTTGCCACTTTTTACCAATTGCCACTCCTCAGATGGATTTGGGGGTAAAGTACTGTTTTCATTTTGTGCCTGCATGTCAAAACGGCCGACTTCATGGTGTAATTCGTCTTCGTCAGTTTCAAACGAATCAGAACGTTGGTGTTGATTTAATTGTAATTTAAGATATTCTACATCCTGCTGAAGTTGAAAGCACAGTCTTTCATACTTGTCATTTCTGGCTAACAATTCTGCATTTGCCCTTTCAAGTTCAAGTAGTTTATTGATTCTGAGCGAACCAATGCTGTTTCTGGGGGTTGTGTCTCTGCTGTTACTCATATTTAACGGGTATGTGTGTGTAGACGCACATATGAATTTAAAATTTAAATTTAATGTTTATTATGGGTTGACCACTGGGTCGACACCATTGAAGTACAATTTGCAAAAACCACGAATAATGTCAAATATCAATGTAAGATAGATCGCATTAATAAAGTACATATAAAGACAAAAAAAAAAAAAAAAAAAAAAAAAATATATATATATATATATATATATATATATATATATATATATATATATATATATATATATATATATATATATATATATATATATATATATATATATATATATATATATATATATATATATATATATATATATATATATATATATATATATATATATATATATATATATATATATATATATATATATATATATATATATATATATATATGAGTTACTGGCAAAGTGACCAAAATTTTTAAAAGAATTTGCACTTTGGAAATATCTCTTTATTGCACTCTCCAAGTGCTTCCATCGCTGAATTAGGCAGGTTCTTTTCGCAGGTTTTGCGCCATTTCATTTACACATGTGTGTTTGGCTGTTTCGTTGTTGTTGCTATGGCCAAACAAAGCGAGTCATGTTCACAAAAAGAACAACAAACACACATAAAAAGCAGAAATACATTTTCCAAAAATGAAATTTATGGTGCGAGAACAAAAACAATTTGTTTTTTTCGACCGTCGTTTGACGGGCTTTTCAACTAGTATTCTAGGATTTGTGCAAGTTTTATAGGTAAGCGTTTTCAAAATAAAACCTTCAGCTTTCCTTCAACATCTTCGATAAGATTTTTCTATGCAGCTAAAAATATATATTTATTTATATAAAAATATTCATTCATTTCGGGGGGGGGGGTTTGATCCCCCTCACCCCCCCCCCCCTGAATACGGCCTTGCTTCCGATATTTCATCGTCTGTTTTCAATGAAATATTGGTGTTTATTTTATTACTTATGTAATAACGGAAATAATGCCAATTTGTTTTCTTATTATGAATTGAACACTTCTCTTCGCACATTTTATATTTTGAGTCCATTATCAAGAACACGGGTGAGTGTGTCCGAAGAGAGTTCATTGCGTGTTATACATCGATGTGATTTTTCAGGTATACCCTTCGAGACACAAAAATCTATTAGGTCTGGGATTTTGTTTGAATCACTTGGCCAATATGTTGGGGTGCCAGAGGTTATAACATTTAGGTTTAATTCTCTAATAGCATAGAATAGTTGTCTTCCTTTGGGAGTTACAAGCCTAGATCCCCATAAAGGATGTTTAGCGTTGTAATCTCCACAAGCTATGAACTTTTGTCCAAGAGAGCTGAAGAAATTTACATATACTTCCTTTTTATGTTATGCCTGGGAGGACAGTAAATAGAAGAAACCGTCAACGGCCCATGCCAATCCTCAACTATGATATTAGTAGCTTGAATCTCCTGAGTACAATAAGGAATTCCTTGGAGATGTTTAATATTCTTATTGATTAGTATAGCCGATCCACCTCTTGCTTTGCCGTCTGGGTGATTTACATGATATAAATCGTAATAAGGTATAGTAAAATAAGTTTTCTGAGTGAAATGTGTTTCCGATACACACAGTATATCTACTTGATTTAATTTTAGAAATTGTGTCAGTTCTAAAGTATGTTTTGATAATCCATTTGCATTCCAGAAAACTATTTTTAATTGGGTCATTTTTGTAACTAGAAGAGTTGCGCAGTTATATTTAGAAGAAGGCTAGTCATTTGCTGCATTAGGACATTTAGGCTATTGAGCATGTCCTTGATGTTGGTGGTATTTTGTGTGGGGAAAGAAATTTGGCGTGGTAATTGGGATGGGGGATGTTGGGGACGAGATTCGTTTTCGCTGGTCTTTGGTGGTTTTACAGCATTTTGGTTTTGGGAGTGGTGGCCGATCTTAGAGGTAGAAACAGCATTTACGTATGTGGTATTATTTCTAGAACTCATGTTAAGGGATCTTTGACTAGTGGAAGGTTGCTCTACATTTTGTTCGGTATCAATCGTTTCCTGTCTTTCGATATTAGTTCGCAAGGCGGGGTATTGTTTCTTGTACAGTTGCTTATAAATGTTGCAACCCTTATAGTTTGCTGGGTGATTTCCATTACATAGAGCGCATTTCACTTCATTAGCCCAATTTTTTCGAGGGCATGATTTAGAATGGTGATTTCCTGCACATTTTATACATATTGGTTTCTTCCGGCAATATGTTTTTGTGTGGCCGTATTGTTGACAGTTCGAGCATTGTGGTATTGTTTTCTTGGGACGAGGTGGCTCAAATTCAACAATACTACTCATTAATTTATATATGGTGTAAATATCCTTATTGTTTGTCTTAGTGGATAATACAATTTCGAACATTGGTAGAGGTTTCTTGGTAAAACGATGTTTATTATTCCAAATATTAATAACTTCATGTCCCATTTTAAATAGTTCATCCTTCAACTCTTCAATATCGACAGTTGGATGAATATTTTTGAGTATTACTTTAAACCCCCTTTCATTCTTGGGTTTATATGTATGGAATTCCGTATCCTTTTTTTTAAGTTCCTCGACGATTTTCTTGTAGGCATCGTGATTTTTTGAGGTAATCTTTACTTGGTTGTTTCGAAGAGATCTTATTTCGTACTGATTTGGAACGCTTTGAGTCAAAAGCGACATTAATGGCTGAATATTTTCAACATTGTCCACAAAAATTGGTGGAGGCTTTGATCGTTCCTGTACAGTAATATTTTCTTCGGTAGTCTCGACATGGTTACTAAGTATTTCGAACTGATTTTCAGAAACCTGATTTTCCTTGCTGAGCCAGTATTTGTTTGACGTTGCTTGTTTTTAGCATCATTAACAGTTGTACGGTTGGGACTTTCCCTACTCCTCTTGCCACTTTTTACCAATTGCCACTCCTCAGATGGATTTGGGGGTAAAGTACTGTTTTCATTTTGTGCCTGCATGTCAAAACGGCCGACTTCATGGTGTAATTCGTCTTCGTCAGTTTCAAACGAATCAGAACGTTGGTGTTGATTTAATTGTAATTTAAGATATTCTACATCCTGCTGAAGTTGAAAGCACAGTCTTTCATACTTGTCATTTCTGGCTAACAATTCTGCATTTGCCCTTTCAAGTTCAAGTAGTTTATTGATTCTGAGCGAACCAATGCTGTTTCTGGGGGTTGTGTCTCTGCTGTTACTCATATTTAACGGCTATGTGTGTGTAGACGCACATATGAATTTAAAATTTAAATTTAATGTTTATTATGGGTTGACCACTGGGTCGACACCATTGAAGTACAATTTGCAAAAACCACGAATAATGTCAAATATCAATGTAAGATAGATCGCATTAATAAAGTACATATAAAGACAAAAAAAAAAAAAAAAAAAAAAAATATATATATATATATATATATATATATATATATATATATATATAATATATATATATATATATATATATATATATATATATATATATATATATATTATATATATATATATATATATATTATATATATATATATATATATATATATATATATATATATATATATATATATATATATATTATATATATATATATATATATATATATATATAATATATATATATATATATATATATATATATAGGTTTGGAGACAACGTATGGATTGAGCTAACGGAACGGTGTAGTTAACTTTTAATGTCATTCTCGTTTTTAGATTAAATTTCAACTTGTCCTTAAATTAGTCTAATTCAATTTTTCTTTTAATTATAAGTATTTCTTAAACATTAAAAGGACGAAATACTTTAACTGGCGCCCGAGCAGCAGGATCCTCGCGAAGATCCTTGCAAATAAAAAATTTAAAAAAAATAAATAAAAAATTGGTGAAGTGAAAAGTATAACACTAGACAAAAGTGAACAACACAGTTGAAATAAATTAATTCTAATCAGAAATTAAAAAAAAAGTGAAAATATAAAAAAGAAATGTTGGTGAAATGAAAATTGTTACAGTAAAGAAAAGTGAACAACACAGTTGAAGTAAATTAATTCTAATCAAAAAGAAAATAAAAAATTGAAAATTCTTACTAAAAGTTGACTTTAGTGAATATTGCGAAGTGAAAAATAAAAAGTGTGTGCAGAAAGGTTAAACTAGTTGAAAGAAACAAAAGGAAAAGTGGTCTAATAAGTATTAAACAATAATTTGAATATAAAAATTCAGTGTTTACAAAAGGTGGAAGGAAAAAAAACACGAACAAATTTTTTTGATTCCTTTTTTCCTATGCGATTTTGGCATATTTGTATGTAAGTACTCTAACTATATATTTTGTAAAGATTTATAAGTTTTTGATACACCATGGAAGAATTGCAAAGAAACGTGACTCAGATAACTGGTGCAGTGAATGCCCTTCTGGAGAAAATCACTGCACTAGAGAGAAAATTGGCGCATTTGGATGCTTTGAATGCCGCAACAGCTGCGGCAGCAAATAGCGAACACTTAAGTGCGATTCAGGAAGAGGTGGTACGGGCTCTCGCTACTATCGCAGACATTAGGGAAATCAGTCGTCTTCCTGACTGCGTTAAAGAACTTCAGGTCTTCGATGGGAATCCAGTACAATATGTGTCCTGGGTCCATTCTGTTGAGACCATTATATCTGATTTTTCTGTGGTAAAAGATAAAGCCATATATGGAGCGATCCTTCGACACATTAGACAAAAAGTGAGGGGTGCAGCTGACTCTGCACTCATTTCATACAACATTTTTGACAGTAATTTGTCCAGGATGAAAGAGTGCTTGTCCCTCTACTACGCGATAAAAGGGACATCCGCACTCTAGAGCATCAGTTGCACCGTTTAAATCAAAGAGGAATGAAAGTTGACGAATTCTACGCTAAGGTCAACCACCAATTTTCGCTAATCATAAACAAGATAAAAACCGAGTCTTACTCGGAAGAGACTATCGGGTTGCTTGTAGAAACCTACCGCAATAAAGCGTTAGATGTTTTCATTCGGGTTCTCAATGGAGACATTTCAAAGATGCTGCTTATACAGCACCCAAAGACTTTACCTGAAGCATATTCTGCATGTTTAGAAATTCAGAATGTTGTCTTTAGATATTTTTCGATACATAACCCCTCTGTTATGAATAGAGTCTCGGTACCAATTAACTCTCTACCCAGCGCTATCTCTTATCAGGCCAAGAACAAACCTCCACAATTGCCACCGAAACCGCATTGGCATTCTCAACACAATCGCCATGAGAATCTTGCAGATCATCGGCAACCACAGCGAGGAAATCACAATAATAATAATTTCTCGTCGTATCCTCCTGTATAGAGGTAGACCCTTCTGTCCAAACAAAGAACGTGAATTATATGAATAGACCTAATCCTTTTAAACGAGGTTCTACGTCAGGATATTATCCTCGCAAGCAACAAAGGCTTTACGATACTGTTTCAGAAAGGGAAGAGATATAGGACATACTGTCCAAACAAAGAACGTGAATTATATGAATAGACCTAATCCTTTTAAACGAAGGTCTACGTCAGGAAATTATCCTCGCAAGCAACAAAGGCTTTACCATACTGTTTCAGAAAGGGAAGAGATACAGGACATACGTGAAGAAACTGACCAAGAATCACCAAATGACGAGAAACCTGAGGGTTTTTTAGAGTCCGGCCATCTAGCGTACCATACGTAAGTATGTCTTATCGGATAGTCGTGTACTTGACTTCTTGATTGACGCTGGCACAAATAAAAATTGTATCAAAGAAGAGATAGTTGAAAAAAGTATTCCTGTAACAAAAGTATTTGAAGTGGCATCTGTCGGGGATATCTTGACTGTTAAGAACAAATCTCAATTAAAAATATTTAATAGCATCTGAAATGTTACAATGATTGATTTTTTGGTATTACCTACTTTAGGTAATTTTTCTGGTATTATTGGGGATGATACCTTGAGGGAAGTGGAAGCAATTATTGACAGGAAAAATGAATGTGGTCGCCGATGCACTCTCCCGTCTTAGAACGGAAGTGAACGCACTCACAGACTCCATCGTTGCCCAACCAGCATCCTCGATAAATGACCCGAACAATGCATCTGAAACGGATACATCATCCGAAGTCACAATTCACTCAGCGGAACAGGATAGTTCCGATTTTATACCACACGTCGAGTTTCCGATAAACATCTTTAGGAATCAGATAATAATATGTCAGGGAACAAATTTTGAATGCAAAGAGGAACCCCAGGAGGAAGGGATACAAACGATTTATTATAACCATACCTGCATTAAATTGTGAAAATCTTGCAAGTGTTCTCAGGAGAATTTTGAATCTGAATGTTATAAATGGCAATAGAATCCCAGAAAATGTTATTCCTATTTTGAATAATGTCTATTTAAACAATTTTTTCAATTATAAGATACGAATAACACAACGAATTGTAGAGGATGTGACTTTAGCCGATAGGGTGTTCGACATCATCGAAAAGGAACACAGGCGAGCCCATCGTAATGCTCGCGAACACAGAGAACAGATCCTTGAGATGTTTTATTTCCCTGCCATGTCAAAACAAATTAGGGATTATATTAGTAAATGTGAGACTTGCAAGAAAAATAAATATGAAGGCATCCTTCTAAACCTCATATGCAACCTACACCTATACCGAATTACCCTTGCGAGATTCTCCACATAGATCTTTTCGAAATAGAGAAGCAAAAATATCTCAGTTGCATTGACAAATTTACCAAATTTGCAAAATTATTTCCTATAAAAAATAAATCTTCACCCCATTTAAAGACTAAACTTACAATCGCTCTTCATTATTTTACCGTCCCTCGTGTCCTGGTAATGGACAACGAACGTGGATTTTTGACCCCACTGGTCCTTAATTATATCCGTTCCCTAAGAATCGAAATTTACCAGAACCCTACACAGAGAAGCGAGGCCAATGGTCAGGTAGAAAGGTTACATTCAACCTTGATTGAAATATATCGTTGTCTTTGCACCGAGCTGCCTAAAGTGACACCTAAGGAACGTATTGCAATTACCGTAGATAGGTACAACAACACTATACATTCCGTAACGAAACGGAAGTCAGCAGACGTCTTTTTGAATAGGACTGCTAGGATAAATTATTAAGGTATAGCTAATTTTAGGGAAAAGACGTATGAGGACAAAAGTAAAACTACATGAACAAGAGTCTGTTAGGTGATTGTGACAAGAGTCTGTTCGTCTCCAACAAACAAATTAAAGGTAAAGAAAAACCAATATACAGAAAAGAAACCGTTTCTGCACTGTTAGAAAAATATGTTTTTCATATGTTCCGATATAAACAAAATGTGTTTCGGACACAATTTTTAAACACAATATATTTAAGGGCAAACATGTAATGTTCCTAAACTAACACTAAATGTTTGGGACACAATGTTAATATGTTAGAATATATTATGTTTGGGGCATGAATGTTTCATAAAAATAATATGTGTCAATGTAAGCATATATAAATTTACAAATTTCGAGTAAACATATATATGTTGTGATATTTTATTCAGAGAGCGACAGAGAGAGAGAGAGAGAGTATAGAGAAAGAAATAGAGATGGAAACCGGGAGGGTTGACGAAAGATATCAACATAACACAGCGAGAGAATCAAAAGAGAGCAATTTCTGTGAAACTGCGTATGTTGTTTCGGAAAAGTGTTTTATAATAAGGCCAAAAATTTGATATGCTTAAGTCTAAATATTATTTAATTTGAATACTCATGTAAAGAGAATAGGCATTCGGAAGCGGGCATTAAGTTCGAGTTTTGCTAAAAAAAATTGAAAAAGTTTATTTTCTTTAAAATGAATTATTAAAGAAAAGTAAAAGGCAAAACAGGGTCATTTTAGAACGATAATGCCAACTTAATACCGGCCTTAAGAGTAAAAATTAAATTATGTACAAAACACGATAAGTTTTAAATGCATTTAAAATGGTGTTAAATGCTAGTAAAAAACTGTTCACGCCTAACTAAATTTATGTGTATATTATAAAATTATTTATGTATGTTTATACTCGACTCCACGTTCTTCTTTTGTTAGAGTTTTTGAATTCCTTCCAAAATTTCAAGCTTTTATACCAAAAGCAGTTTTTTGTTACAAAATTGTTATTTTTGCAATAAAAAAAATAATATTTTATCCAAAAGCTCAGTCCATTTCGTTTATATCAAGCACTGTTCTTTTCTGACTGTAAATCTTTAATAACACACATTTCGAAGTTTCATTGTAAAAATTTAATTTAATAATATAAAAATATAAATACAAATATTAAAAAAAATAGGTGTTCGGTCGGAGTAGGGATTGAACCCTGCAAGGCGGATATGCTAACCACTGCTCCACGTGGCCAACAAATATATGTTTCTGTTGAATATTGCTTTGTTTGCATCGGCTCGTGGGCGCTGCCGATGTATAAATGTAACTTATAACGATAATTGTCTATTGGTAACTATAACAGCTACGTAGCCCAGTGGTAGTGTGTTGGCTTACATTTGCATTGTTCCTGGTTCGATTCTCAGTCCAGGCGAAAGGTAAAATTAAAAAAAAAATTATAAAATTGAATAATTTCTTCAACATTATTTGTATTACAGAAAAAAAATTTCGTGGAAGTGAAAATCATGTGAGGGAATGAGCACAATCTTCTTTGGGAAAAATTCTTCCAAGCATATAATATTTTTGGGCTCAAAATGCTTCCAAACATATAATATGTTCACATAAAACAAACATATTAATGTTTCAGCAGTATCCAATAATATATGTGCTTCCTGCAAAATATGTTTGGAACATATATTAGAGAAGCGATTTTTTCTGAGGGTGTGAAAACAGTAAACACCACTATTATCACAGAAAGTGGAAAGAAATTCCACAAATCAGACATAAAAAACATAATTAATTAAAAACAAAAATCGAAAAGCATTCATGGCAAAACAAGAATTATGCAAAGAATGAAATAAAAAACAAGCCTAAATAAAAAGGCAAAAACTAATATTATATCATTGCAAAATAAGTCACCATGACTCAAAAAATAATATTAATTACAATGGCAAACAACAAGATGAAAATTTACTCTTTTTGAATTATGAAAAATTAAACTAAATATAAAAAAAAATTAATACTAAATATAAAAACAATTTGAAATTACTATCACAATTTTACAATAACAATTTTAGCGATCAAGAGGTTAGATGGCTCATGCATAGATATCTAGCCCCAGCAGTCTGGGTTCAAATTGTTCAATATTTGTAGTCGACCCGTCGCATTGGTTCAATTCCAGTTCACTCGGTGGTCTGAGGGACGGCACTCGTCGTGGTTCAACTCCACCGGGAATCTATTGGCTTTAATTGACGGTGAAGGTACTCATGCCTTGAGTAGCCCTATGCTGGCTAACGTATACGGCTAAAAGGGACTAACATGAGCCTTCCTATGTCATCTGAGTTCACGCCAGCATTCCAAGAATAGTCGCTAAAATAATATTTACTGATCAAAATACCCAATGAGGTAAAACATATAACGCCCAAAAGAGGCATACAAAACCAAATAACTGCCTAAAATGGCACACAAGAAAACGAACATAATGCCCAAAGAGTGGCACAAAAAAATAAGAAATAAAATAATTGCCGAATAAGACAAACAAGATACCCAAAGATTAACAATAGAATTCCCATTCTAACCCCGCTAACACACTGAAAAAAGTTACTAACAAAAATATAACAATCGCTTCCCCTATTCAAAAGTTAACATTTCATTTTACTAAACACTTTTCGTTCCAACACATTGTTTTCCGTCTTCCCGAACTCCTCTCACTAACAATAACAAGTACAAACAAATTGCTACTAACCACTTAACATTTTAGTAATTTAGATTAAACCTCCTCAGAATATCAAATCATTTTCTAAATTTTTCAAGATAAGAAAGAATGTTAAAATTCGGTTTAAAAATTTGACTTATTATTGTATGACTTATAACTTTAGAAAATAAACATAGAAACTAGTTTAAATTATTTTAATAATGTTAAATCTAATATTCTCGAATTATTTTCCAAATTTAGCGAATAAGTATTGTTAAAATTTTGGCTTTAAAATTTTTTTTGGACATGATTTGTACATTTATAGTGTTTTTAGCACAACTAGAATATATAATTGTTATATCATAAACCTATTCTAATAGTCCCAAATCATTTACCAAATTTTATAGAATAAGAAGTTGTTAAAATTTCGGCACAACATTTTTATATCTCAAACAATCTGTGTAAAGTATGTTAATAGTTTTAATTTGATTTTTATTTGTATGATCGACTTATGTCAATAGATTATAATTATTTCTTAGTATTTGCCTCTGTGCAACCGCACAAGCTTATGTGACATTCAATCTGGACTAGCCTATTCAAATTAATTCACAACATCGACTTGCAGCGCTATGAGGATGTATTGAATCGATTGGACGAAGAAAACAACAAAATGAACGAGACCACAGGTTTGAAGGATATTATAGCATTCCAGCTGGAAAAAAACCCGCGCTCAACTTGATGAGCTGAAGGGACCCAAAGTCAAGAAACAAAAACGCTCAATCAATTGGATTGTCTCCGCTTAGAAGTGGATAGCTGGATCTCCTGATGCAACAGACTGGGATGAAATCCTACGAAGCCAGGACGCACTTGCTACTAACAACGATTTTCAATACAAAATAAATTCTGAAATTTCCACTAAAACACAAGAACTCTTGCGGACCATAAATGGAGTTGTCAATGCAACAAATGATATGCTGGGACGAAACATCCAAGCAAAGTTTTCACAAGAAATACTGCACAAGGCGATAATTCTGAAGAAGGATGTAAGCGAACTAGTTCGAGCTTGCCAAATGGCCAAGGCTAAGGTTGTGAACAGTAATCTGTTGCACAGAAGTTCTTCCCTACTGTATTTAATGTCATCGAGGCAATTGAATACAGTGAGCCCTCTATTTACAACAATGGCTCCCGACTTTTGTACATACTGTCAATGCCAAAAGTGGAAGAAATTAAATTCAACCACCTGATTATACGAGCGGTCTTAAAGGATGGTCATAAAGTGGACTTAAATTACAAAACTATACTTGTGAATAAGGATGAAACCTATGGCATTAAAGGCATTTGCATTTCCGTAAAAAGGAAATGCTAGAACAGCTGCCAGAAGAAGACTGCCTACCTCGATTCTTAAAGGGTGGACAAACAGCGTGTAATGTTACCAGTGCAGAATCCAAAGTCGAATTATTTAAAGACGACACAATATTCTTGGACAACTTCAACAGTATCATCTGGTCCAATGGAACGTCCCATCACCTTGATGTATCCTTCATTCTCCAAATGGAAAACAAATCACTGACAATTAACAATAAAATGTAATGGAGTATGAGCAGTTCTGGAGTACAAGTTCTCCCACCAGTACTTACCACCATCGCCAACAAAAGCATATCTTTGAATCTCAATCTTGTGCATGAAATATACAATTTTGTGATACCTAAAAGAGAGAACAACATGGTTCATGATGTCAGGATCTTTGGGCCTCTTCGTACTAATGGTGCTCATTTGTGTAATTTGGAGGAAGCTAACATCTCAGAAAAGACTACCGGAGATTAACTTGTCTGTTTTGCAACAAAGTAACTCCTTTTAGAGGGGGAAGAGTTAACACATTCCAGTCCCTACAAACCACTGTACTACCCCGTTTCAAAACTACACTTGCCGCTAATTCAGCATTTTGCAATCCAGTGCGAAACTGCAATATGATACCTTCCCATGGATACTGAACCTGTGCACCAGACGCACTGTCAGCATTATGCACCTGTGGGAAAGCTATTTCACAACTTAATATCTGCGTCGCTGCCAACAACTGGAAATTTTATTTAAAATTTGATCAAAAAACAAAAAACAACACAAAGAAGATTAAAAAAACAATTACAAAAGGAAAACAGTTCGTAAAAAATAATTATAATAAAATCATTACAAATGTGACAAAAAAATAAGAAACAAGGATGATCTTGAAAGTAAAAGTGGAAAAATTAAGGTTGAAAAAAAAACGAACCAAAAAAAAAACAAAAACGATTGAGAAGCAAATAAATACAAAAAATAGAACAGAAAAAGTGATCGAAGTGATCAACGAAAATACAAATAGAGTGTTCGAGAAAGGGAATACTGCACCAATGTTATTTAGAGCTTTTCTAACGTGAGTACACCTTTTTAATTTTGTTCTGTTTACCTTTGCACGCAATTGTCACATAATGGAGGAATTGAGATCCAATGTTACACAATTAACTGGTGCCGTGAATTCTTTGTCCAAAAAACTAGCCAAAAAAAGCTAAAAAATGTTAAAAAAATAGCTAGAAAAAAAGCTAAATTTTTTTGTATCAAAAGTCACATTTTTTATTGAAATTTAACAAACTTAAAGGCTTTATTTCACCTAAAATGCATATTATTTTAATTGTATTCATTTTACTTCCATTTCTGTGAGATTGTAGGAAAATCTAAGTCATGTTAGCTCTGTGTGCGTACTCGATACATTTTGATTACTATCACAAATTTTTACTGGAATTCCTTCATTTATATTTCCTAGTAAAAACTTTTTTCCCGGTAAACTTGCAATTATCAGCTGGTTAATCATCAACAAGTCCAATGTCTCATAGAACTGCATTAGAAATATCAATATATTTCGTTTTAACTGAATTAATGATAAATTCGTGAACGTGTACACTTCTCCTAATATTATTAAGAGAATAAAACCCATTCTGTCTTGCAAGTTTATACTGAATAACTTTTATTGGAAAACTTCCCATACAAACCTATTGTTGTCCAATTTTCGTAAATGTAAATCCATTCCATTAATAAATAGCATATTTGCATTTTTTTTGATGTTAAAAAATAATACCACATTCAAAACTTTATTTCTTTAATTATTTCTATGTTCGGTTCCAAATATTTTGTACTTTAATGATTTTGGTATTGATTCCGAGTCAAATTTGAATTTATTCGTTTTTCAGCTTTTTCTTCATGAGCTATCACAGTGCTTTAAAAACGTGCTAACGACAACTTAAATTTCCAAATTCCGACTCGACTTTAAGTAGAAATTATTCTGTGTATACGTTTTCAAAATAAAATGAAAAACCTCTTCTATTTTTGAACGCTATTTTGGTTTGTGGTCAACATATAAAAACTCCACAAATTTAAAGACTATTTAATTAATTTTAAGAATTTTGTAGAATTGACCCTAGCCTTCTTTCATGAAAAGATACCCATTTTTAAGTTGAATCACTTAACTATAAGGACAAAACAATTTTATCGGCTTATGGACAAGGAAAACAGTTTATATAAGAGAAATTCACAAATGCTATTATAACCAAAATTCGCGTCCGTATTTTAAAGGCATGAACAAAGCAGTTTACAGATAGTGTACAAAGCAATTCACATCTACAGTCGACTCCGCTTTAGCGCAATGCGCTTTACTGAAAAACCTCGGATAACTGAAATCGATCGCATTCCCCAGTTGTTTTTTCTGTGCATTTCATTTAAATTACTCCGCATTAGTGAAACTCCGCTTAACTGAAAAAATCGGATTACTGAAAAGTTTTTTGTGTTCAAATGAGTTTCGTCACATTAGTATGACTTCGCTTTACTGAAAATGCCACATTCTCGCTATTGAGAGAGAGTACATTTTCTTCTCCGTATTGAGAACGCTTTATTTCAAGTGAAGATGGCACTTTCAAAACAGTTTAAATCACTCTAAATCACAAATAAATGAATTCCAATTTTCCTACACAAACCTGTGACGGAATCAAACACCTTGTTTTTATTATTTTATGTAGATAGCATTGGTCATAAGTTCGGTTAACTGAAATTGAGTGGATTTTTTTCCAGTTATACGGAGTCCGCTTTACTGAAACTTTTTCAGTTATCCGAAGTTCGCATTACTGGAAGTTTTTTTCAGTTATCCGTAGTCCGCTTTAGCAAAAACTTCGGATAACTGAAATTAAATGGCTGCATTTTTAACGTTTCAGTAAAGCGGAGTCGACTGTACTATTTTAATTTAGTAATATCATAATAACTTTTGAATCCGTATTATAATAACATAAAAAGGATAAACGAGCCAAATGCTATTATTCCTAATAATTTACTGACAGTTTATATAAGCAATTTGTATGGTAATAGTAGATTTAAAGTTTACGATAACGAGGAAAAAACTTTACAAGAAGGTGTAATTGCTGCAAAAATGCCCGCATAATGGCTGGAATAATTATTAAGGCTTCAATTGAGCTTTGAAATATGTGGAAAACCTTATTCTGGCAGCAAGACTTATACAAAAAACGAAGTTTTATCCATATTTCTATAGGAACATGTCGAAAATAAAAAAGCCAAAAATAGCTAAAAGGGTCATGAAAAAAGCCAGAAAAAAGCTAAAAGCTAAATACATTTTTCCCCGCTAAACGTCTTCAAAAAAAAGCCAAATCTAGCGGGAAAAAAGCTACATTGGCAACGCTGCTGCACTGGAAAGGAGAGTGTCATGCCTGGACGCAATGAGCGCTGCCGCGGCTGCGACCAACAATCACTTGGACACGGTACAAGAGGAGGTGGTTCAGCATCCCACGACTATTGAAGATATCAGAGAAATTAGTCGTCTCCCTGATTGTGTAAAGGAACTCCAGGTCTTTGATGGGAACCCAGTGCAATATGTGTCCTGGATCCATTCAGTGGAAAGTATATTGACAGACTTTTCTGTAGTTAGGGACAAACCTTTGTATCGTGCGATCCTTCAACATATTAGACAGAAGGTCAGGGGTGCAGCAGACATTTTTGACAGCAATTGGCCTAAAATGAAAGAGTGCTTGTCCCTCCATTAAGCAGATAAGAGAGATATCCGTACTCTCGAACACCAATTATGTTACACCGCTTAAGTGTGTAAATATAACCATAGCGATAGGCGGTAGGCGAAACATTTTTGCCGCAACGGCAAATACAATAAGCTTGACAGCGAATAATTCCCTTTTTCACGTTTCCTAGCGTTTTTGTTGTCAATACAGCATGCTTTGACTATATTAAACAATGAAGTTGAATAAAAACATACAATGGCTTGTTATTCGTTAAGTTATTTCAAGAAAAAAATAATCTACACGTGTCCAGGCAACAGCAATTTCTAGTGGTGAGTTAAAAAAATTGATAAGCGATGGCAACACTATACCAGTTATCGCCAAGGAGTTAGAATAAGTTTTAATTTAGCGACACGCCGCTAGCCGTCACGGTATTCCGTCCCGGATTTTGGGCTTCCCATAAGAAATACACGTAAATAAGTGTTCGCCTACCGCCTATCGATATGGTTATATTTACACACTAAATCAAAAAGGCATGAAATTGATGAATTCTATGCAAAAGTTAACCATCAATTTTCCTTAATTATAAATAAAATAAAAACTGAATCCTATACTGAGGAGACGGTGAGGGTACTTGTAGAATCTTACTGTCGTTGCCAATTTAGAAATAGCCAAATGCAAATATTGGGTATCTTCGGTCTATATGGGACATGACAGGGAGATGCCTCCATGTGCCGTTAAGACCTTAGTTGAGGAGTCACTGAAAACAAAGACGAAACTCATTATGGGATGCGATGCGAATGCGCATCATTGTATATGTGGAAGTAGCGATACTAATGCAAGGGGAGAGTCGCTAATAGAGTTTATTTTGCGTACTAATCTGGTAGTTTGCAACAAGGGAGATGCCCCAACCTTTGTCACTAAAAACAGGCAAGAGGTTTTGGACATCACCTTGGCCTCGCAAGAACTGAATGAAATGATATCTGAGTGGCATGTTTTAAGTGAACACAGCTTCTCAGATCATCGCTACATCAGTTTCAAATTTGATGTTCATACCACCAAGACCATATTTCCGCCAAATGTTAGGAAAGCTGACTGGAATAGGTATAGGGAATCGTTCAATATGATGATACCGGAAATACCAGAGACAAATATGAGCACTGTGCAAGTTATCGAACACGCAGTGGAGAGGATTACTAAGGCCTTCAACATTTCACTAAAAGCTGCATGCCCTAAGGGGAAGCCAAGGTGGAAAAATCGACCACCATGGTGGTCTACGAAGTTAGGTAATATGAGGAAATCTTGCAGGAAGCTCTTTAACAAAGCTAAGTCCATCAGAGCTCCTGTGGATTGGGACGCTTACAAGAAGAATCTGAGAGGATACAAGCGAGAACTGAGAAAGGCTGAGCATAACTCTTGGAATGATTACTGCAGCAGCATTGAGAATACGTCCTAAGCTTCCAGACTACGGAAGGTGCTAGCATCCACGAGCTCCGCTCCAGGTTTCATTAAAACATCGGAGGGCAATTGGACAACGTCCAGTGAGGAGACGCTGGAGGTACTATTCGACAGACATTTTCCCGGAAATCAGACGGTTGAACCATGCACTGGCGGTGCCACAGTGGCTCAGCGGTCGTTTCCTATCGAGGAAATTGTATCAGAATCTAGAATAAAATGGGTGTTAAATAGCTTTGGATCATTCAAATCCCCCGGACCTGATGGAATTACTCCGGCGGAGTTAAAAGCGGTGGCTGACAGAAGTATCCCCTGGTTGTCGGCGATATATATAGGATGTATCAACTTAGCATATATTCCACGAAAGTGGAGAGAATCAAAAGTCGCTTTCATACCTAAAGCGGGAAAAGCCTCTCACTCGAATGCGAAGGATTTCCGACCAATCAGCTTATCATCATTCCTACTTAAGACTCTGGAGACGATGATAGATATTTATCTTAGAACTAGCGTCGATTCAAGTTTGCTCTCGAAACGACAACATGCATACTCGAAAGGCAGGTCTACTGAGACCGCATTACATGAACTAGTCAGCTTTATTGAAAGCTCACTATCTGTCAAAGAATACACAATCGTGGCATTTCTAGACATCGAAGGGGCGTTCAATAACGTCCATCCGAGCTCGATATTAAATGGACTGACAACTCTGAATGTTGATCCAGGTATACTTAGGCTGTTAGACGAACTTCTAAGGAAGAGACGCATTTCAGCCACACTAGGACCAGCAAACATACAAAGGTATGTGAACAGAGGCACTCCTCAAGGAGGAGTTCTATCACCTCTTCTTTGGAATGTTGCTATAAACGACCTTCTGGTTTCCCTAGAAAAAGAAAGGATGCAAGTGGTGGCATACGCAGATGATGTGGCGCTAGCAGTCAGGGGAAAATTCCCATCAACAGTTAGAGATATTATACAGAGAGCCCTCCGGATGACTGAGAAATGGGCGAAAGATAATGGTCTTGGGGTAAATCCTGCAAAGACAGAAATAGTCATGTACTGCAAAGATCGCAAAACTCCCACGGTTAGGCCAATTTCCTTAGGGGGTATTGAAATTCCCTTTAGGGAGTGTGCAAAATACCTTGGCGTTATTTTGGACAGGAAGCTGAACTTTAAGCTTAATATTGAAGAAAGGGCGAGGAAAGCAACGGTAGCTTTATACTCGTGCAAAAAGGCAATAGGGGAAAAGTGGGGACTAAAACGAAAAATTGTACATTGGCTATACACGGCAGTGGTTAGACCTATAATGCTATATGGTGTTGTAGTCTGGTGGCCGGCACTTCACCAGCCGACAAGTTTAGACAAAGTTCAGCGTATGGCGTGCTTGTGTATCTCAGGTGCATTCAGCAAGACAGGAACAAACTCCCTTAATGTCATACTGCATCTATTGCCTTTAGACATTTTGGCTAAACAGTCAGCTGCAACAACGGCTGTGCGGTTGCGCGAGCTATCGCTGTGGTCGGAAAAAGTTACGGTCACAGTTCGGTCCTCAAAATAATGCCAGATGTGGATTACACTTTGGCGAGTCCACTTTTCGACAAAAAGTTTGAGACTAATTCCCAACAGTGAGGCGTGGTGTTCACGGACCCCGGGGAATAAAAGATATATAGATTTCTACACTGATGGCTTCAAATTGGATGGCCAAGTGGTTTTCGGAGTATACTCTAAAGATCTGGAACTTCGAATAGCGAAAAGATTACCTGATCACTGTAGTGTTTTTCAGGCTGAAATATTAGCAATAAGAGAAGTGGTGAATTGGCTAAGAAGTAATGCTCCAAGCAATATTGGCATTAATATATACTCAGACAGTCAACCTGCAATAAAATCCTTGGACTCTGTGTTCCTCAACTCGAAAACGGCCATCGACTGCCGCAAATCTCTCAATGAGATGGCTGAGCAGCACAATATTCACCTAATATGGGTGCCTGGCCACAGGAACATACCAGGGAACTGCGAAGCAGCTGAGCTAGCAAGGCTAGGAACTACCTTACATATTCCAGGGGAACTAGAATCTGTTGTTGTGCCTCTGGCTACCTGCAAGCTCTTACTGCGTGAGAAGGCTGTCATGATGGCAAATGTTCGATGGGAGAATTGTAAGGGTTGTAACGACACCAAGCAAATATGGCCCCATTTAAACTTAAACCGCACACTAGATATGCTAGTGTTCTCGAGACGCCAGATATCACTCCTGATATCTGCTATAACGGGTCGCTGCCTGATAGGCGATTTTGCAAAAACTATTGGTGCGAAGCATAATGACTATTGCATGAGCTGTCATGATGCGGAGGAAAAGGAATCAATAAAACACCTCTTGTGTGAGTGTCCTGCATTTTGTGTAAGGCGTAAGCAAATTTTAGGGGCATATAGCTTCAGATTACTAGCGGACCTGGAAAACGTTAACTTAAGCAGTCTGCTAATGTTTTTGGAACAATCTGGTTGGTTCAACAGAAGAAAATAATCGAGAAGGTTCAACGGTTAAAACTAGAAGTGTCCATATGTAATAGGTACTTTTAGTTAATGTGGTATCACAACGGACTGAATAGTCTAAGTGAGCCTGAATCTTAATCGGGCTGCCACTTTAACCTAACCTAACCTACCGCAATAGAGCACTGGGTGTTTTCATTCGGGGCCCCAGTGGGGATATGTCAAGAATGTTGCTTGTGCAATGCCCAAAAACCGTGCCTGAGGCCTACTCAGCATGCTTGGAAATCCAAAATGTTGACTTTAGAAATTTCCCGATTCACAACTCCTCAAATAATAACGGAGTCGCAGTGCCAATCAATAATTTACCGACTTCCTCACATAATCAAATAAAATCCAAACCTCCGCATTTACCACCAAAACTTAACTGGCACTCCCGTGAACAGCGCCAAAGACATCACGTAGCAGATCATCGTATGTCTCATCATGATAGAGGGAATTTCAATTCCCAACCACCAGTGGAGAAAATGGACGTCGATCCCACCGTTCAAACGAGGAATGTTAATTATATGAATCGACCAAACCCTTTTAAACGAAGTTCTGGATCGCAGAATTACCCTCGCAAACAACAAAAGTTATTCCACACCCTGTCCGAAGAGAAAGATGTGGAACATTTGGACGCTGTCCAAGAACAATCAAGCGATGAACAGCCCGAGGGTTTTTCGGAGCTGGGCCATCTAGCGTACCATACATAAAATATGTCGCGTCGGATGGTCGAGTGCTGGATTTCCTGATAGACACTGGCGCGAACAAAAATTATATTAAGGAAGGGATGGTTGAAGGCTGTGTTCCCGTAAAAAGGGTATTTAGAGTGGCACTGTAGTGGGTGATGTGACAATCAGGGAAAAATGACAATTGAAAATATTTAGTAGCATTGGATATTAGACAAAAATTTAATGTTTCGTTTTGCCTAATTTAGCGAATTTTTCTGGTATTATTGGGGATGACACACTTAGGCAAATGGGGGCGATGATTGACAGGAAAGACGACCTCCTTATAATAGGAAAACATGAAATACCACTTGAGGCACGTTCCTCATCAGACGTATTTTTCACGATGGGGAAAATTTGCCTCATCGAATTCATGATAGAATTAATTCCCTATTAGGGAAATACTCCAAACATTTTAAGCCACTTAGCGGCAATGAACTGGTAGATACGAATATATGTGCAGAGATAAGGACATCATCTCCCGAGCCAATATACAGTAAGTGTTACCCTAACCCAACCTGCATGATAGATGAGGTGGAAAGACAGATAAATGAACTGCTTGAAAGGGGAAAATTACGGCATCAACGAGAAAGAACTCCTGTCCATCGGTTGGGCGCTTGACAATTTGCGATCGTATCTTTATGGCACGAAGAAAATAAGGATATAATCGACCATCAACCACTGACAT
The DNA here is from genome assembly GCF_050003625.1 of Haematobia irritans. Classification (NCBI taxonomy): domain Eukaryota; kingdom Metazoa; phylum Arthropoda; class Insecta; order Diptera; family Muscidae; genus Haematobia; species Haematobia irritans. The sequence goes on along the minus strand of NC_134397.1, from coordinate 99,219,968 downwards.
TTTCCTTAAGTAATCGCAATTATAACGCGAAGCTCATACGATGGAAAGCGCGTATCGAATAATATGATTGTGTATTGATCTACAAACCGGGAAAAACGAATGTCGTCGCCGATGCGCTCTCCCGTCTTAGAACGGAAGTGAATGCACTCATAGACTCCATCGTTGCCCAACCAGCAGCTTCCACAATTGACCCGACATCCGAAACAGACACCGCATCAGAGGGCACCATGCATTCGGCTTAACAAGACAGTTCAGACCTCATACCGCATGTGGAGTCCCCAATAAACGTATTTAAAATCAGATAATTATACGACAGGGGGGGTGGGGGAGTTTTTAGTGTAGTGAAGGCCATATAAGGGATACAAAAGATTTTTTGTAACACTTTCTATATTGAATGTGTTAAAAAAAATTAAATCCTAATCTTATAAATGGTATCAAAATTCCTGAATCTTGCATTCCCTCGTTACAAGATGCCTATATGAATAATTTTTATCAATATAGAATCAGAATAACCCAGAGAATGGTGGAGGATGTCACGATAGCTGATAGAGTTTTCGACATCATAGAACAAGAACACAGGCGTGCTCATCGTAATGCACGGGAGAATGGGGAACAAATTCTGGAGAAATTTTACTTTCCCTCTATGTCACGACAAATTCCGGAATACATTAAACAGTGCGAAACTTGTAAGTTAAATAAGTATGATAGGTGTATAATTCGTAGGGTAGTTCAAGTACAAACAAGAACTGTATAAATTCCTAAAGTTGTTCAAGTACAAACAAGAACTGTTAGATGTTGGACATAGGGTACTTGAACCTTATGTCGATGATAATGATGCAAAACGCCAATTTGATCTAGCATGATGTTTATTTTCATTCAAGTTATTTATACTAAATAACTGATGATTAGTCAGAATACTAAGGTAACATGTTGGATATGTAGCCTATGCTATGTCAGTGACTTAAATAATATTTATGCTGACTTAGTATATTAGTTTAATGAACTAGTGCAGCAGAAGTCGACAACCTGACCAATTATTGTCGGTGAAATTTGATTCTTTATTTAAATAGGTCGGCTGTTGACTTCTGCTGCTTACAATGCAAATGATATTTAAACATATATGCTCTATAATATAGCAGCGTAAATGCTATTTACTATGTAATTAATTTTAATTATATTTATGTTATATCCTATAGCAGTGTAATGCAACTGTGTTCTTGAACATTCTCCCCCACGTTGAACGCTGCAGGTTCAACTAGCCGGGTAAATTTCGGGTGACTGGGTAGCATTCGTGTCCGGAACGCTTTGACGTGGTTGGGGAGTGGGCGTGGGTGGTTGGATTGATTCACCGCCTCTTTTCAGAAATATCCATCCAAGGTAGAACATCAACAGCATTGAAGATATGATAAGAGCTGTGTAACTTATTGCCATATGGTGATGTCTGTCGGAGTGGTAGGTGGTGCGAAAAGTTGAAATGTCAGCTTCCTGAAGTTTGTTCTGGAGATCTGTTAGCTGCTCGGTATGGTTTATTAATAGCTGATCAGTCGAGTTGAGAATTGCAGTGGACCTTTTCTCATGCGTTGTTAAGTTGAATTTCGGAAAGCGAGAGTAAGATGCTTGAATAAAACTTGATGCATTATAATGGCCTCGTAGAGTGACTTCAGAGGTTTTGAGGGTGCAAAGTGGTTCAAGGTTGATGATCCCGGAACCTTGGAGCGTGTATTGTAGAGTTTTTGTTCCGCAAACAGTACTGACGTCAATTTCATATGTGGTAGCATAAATCCATTGGTTCTTATGATGTAGTTGTTGCCAGATGATAGGCTCCTTGTAAATGTTGAGTTTGCATCTGGTTGTTGGTTTATGCCTGAACATATCTACTTCGCACGAAGCCGTCATAGATCCCTTCGAGAATATCGCGTGATTATTATCGCAGATAAAAGTATCACCGCTTGGTTGAATACAGTTGCGAATGTCATCACTGGAGAGTGGCATGTATTCATCTCGATGGAGATTGATCGCCAAGTACTCTGTTTGGAGGTGTATCGCAACAAGGGTGCCCTTCTCGTTTGCAGGCACCGCAAATATCTTCAACAACTCAAACGTTTGCTGGTCAACTAGAGGGAGTCGTATCTCGAACATAACCTTGTCTTTAGTGACTGCTGCCCTTGTTCGCATGATTTTGTAGAATTGAATGAGGTCAATGTGATCGAAAGGTAGAACTCGTGATACCGGTAGATGAGCCTTGATTACGTTAATTTCTCTTTGCAGCCGATCCGGCGTTAGTAAGGATGGGCTAATCCTCCCATGATGGGAGTCTGTAAGAACATCAACGATTTCCGCTTCAACTTGGCGTAGTCTTGTTGCTGCTAGAGTTAGTTCGTTGGCAAGAAGAGCTATTGTGTGAGCTATCTTTAGCTGAGCTTTTTCTTCTACCACTTGGTTATGTATCATTGATATGGTGGTTTGGACTTCATTTATTCTAGTTTTTAAAGATAACTCATCTTCCTTTATTATATTTAAGGTCGAGTCGACAATTGAGGTTTGATTGTGTAACAGCGATGTGAGATGGCTTCTGTCCATCTCTGCTCTTTGTATCGTATTGTCCATTTCGGTGGCATAGTCAGCGTCTAGAATTCCAAACAGAGATCTTGCGACATTACCGATAATATTTAGAGCACCTCTACGCAATCTTCTTGGCATGATGATATCTCTTTCCTGGATTAATTCTGCTCTAGTTTGCTTGAGATGAGATGCGAAGTTGTTGCACATTGCTTCGTGAGGAGACATTTTGCATAGTTCGGAGAACATCTTCATACCGTCAGCGAAGTTGTCAATTTCTGATTTAAAGGGTATAAGATTGTAGTAAACCATGAGCTTCCATTCTGCTGTGGCTATCCGTGCCGTACCAATACCTTCAAAATATAATCCGGGTTTTGTTTCAAATGGTTGTGGTCGCATGGGTTTACATAATACAACCGGTAGTATCAGAAGAGCCAGTAGTGTTGTGCACAATAAATTAAAGTTATTGGGCCTCGATCGTTTTGTTGTGGCTGGCTCCTGTTCATCTGGTGGCCTTATTCTTTTGTGATCCTCCTTTTCTTTGATATCATCATTGAATAATGGCGCTAAGCGATGGATTGGCCGTTTAATTATACCTGATGAAGTTTTGACATCGACTACACGCACGTTTCCATCTTGTCCTTTGTAGGTTTTGATGATGCGTCCAAGTGGCCACTGCATGACCTGTACGTTGTCCTCCTTGATGATGACAAGTTGGTCGGGTTTGATATTTGCTGATGTCGTCCTCCATTTGTGTCTCTGTTGCAGTTGTGACAAATACTCACTGGACCACCTATTCCAAAAACTGTGTCTTATTTCTGACACGAGTTTCCATCTTTTAGATAGTGGTGTTGGTGGCTGGTTTGTTCTGGCGTCAATTTGTGCGGTCAGGGGTTCCCCTATAAGGAAATGACCTGGCGTCAGTGCGGTTAGATCGTTGGGGTTTGAAGATATGGGAGTTAGTGGTCTTGAGTTTAAAATTGCTTCAATTTCTATGACTACCGTTTCCAGTTCTTCATAAGTAAGGGAGGCGGTGGACACCGAACGCAGAAGAAGATGCTTGGCTGATTTCACCGCTGCTTCCCAAAGGCCTCCGAAATGGGGGGCTCTGGGAGGTATGAATTTAAATTTGATCATTTCTTTGGAACATGCCCTTCCAATAGTCTCTTGTGATTCCTTCCCGAATATTGAGGTCTCCAGTTCCTTCAGTTGATTTCTAGCCCCAACAAAATTTGTGCCGTTGTCTGAATATATCGTTTGGCATCGCCCGCGTCGCGAGATGAATCTTTTTAGGGCTCCAATAAAGGCGTCTGTAGTTAGATCAGTCACAACTTCCATGTGGATTGCCTTTGTGGCAAAACAGCAAAAGACTGCGATTTACACCTTATGTGGACGCTTTCCCCTAAGCTTGTAGTGTACCCAAAATGGACCGCAATAATCTACTCCAGTGTTTAAGAAGGGTCGACATGGCGTTATTCTGTCTTCTGGTAAATCACCCATTATCTGTTGATACATTTTTGGTTTGGCCTTTGTACAACGAATGCAATTGTGAACTGTGTTCCTTGCCATTGTTTTGCCCTTTATAATCCAGAATCCCCTTTCTCTTGTTGTATTTAGCAACGTTTGTGGACCGCAGTGATGGTTTTCATTGTGCAGCATCACGAGGATTAGTTTGACGATGGGGTCATTATAAGGCAATATTATTTGATGTTTCATTTCGTATAAGAGATTTGACGCATCTAGTCTTCCGCCAACTCGAAGAATATCTGATTTGTCAAGGAAGGGGGATAGACTGATAATTGGGCTGGATCTGCTGAGTTCTTTGGTTGTCTTTAACTTGTTAATGTCGTCTTTGAAGTCAGCTGATTGTATGGTTTTGACTATTAGATGCAAAGCTGAAGTTAACTCTATTGGGCTCAGTACTTTGGTTGCTGGTCGATCGGCTGACGATGTCCTGCTGTTTTTGATAAATCGTTGGATATAAGCCACAACTCTTTGAAGATAATCGAACGAATTGCGGTGGTTGATTTTGTAAATGATTCGTTCTAATCCCATTTGCGTGGCTGTAGTGACAATAACAGGCTTTCGTTTGAATTCTAATTCACTTGTTGGATGCAGTTCCTTCGCGAACTCCTTAGGCCAACTGTCTTCATTTCCATGTAAGAAAAGGGGTCCATAGAACCACATGTTGCACTCCGGTAATTGTTCTGGTTTTAAACCTCTGGAGATTAAGTCTGCGGGATTATTTTTGGAGTCGACGTGTCTCCATTGACTGTTGATGGTGAGTTCTTGTATTTTGCTAATTCGGTTAGCCACAAAGGGTTTGAGTGATGATGATGCCGAATTTATCCAATGTAAGACAATTTCGGAATCAGACCAGAAGAAGAGCTGTTTGTCTTCGTATCTTAGTTCATTTTTTGTTTTGTTGGCCAGTTCTGCTCCTAGAAGTGCTGCGCAAAGTTCTAGCCTTGGCAGCGATACCTTTTGGAGAGGCGCCACTCTGGATTTGGCGCACAATAGCCGGACGATTATCCTTTTATTTGGGAGTTTAGATCGAATGTAAATTGCGGCTCCATAAGCCCTTTCTGATGCGTCCACAAAGACATGCATTTGAATGTGCTTCGCAGTTTGGCCGTCGAAAACGTGGCGTGGGATGTGGGTATTGTCTAACATATTTAGTGCATTACGAAAGGCGTGCCATTTTGTTTTTCGATCTTCAGGGAGTTCATCATCCCAAGATATTTGATCCTCCCAAAGTTGTTGAATGAATATCTTGGCTGCCACTACGACTGGGCCTGCTATACCTAACGGGTCGTAGATTCGTGCTACATCTGATATGACAGATCGCTTTGTTATCACTGAGACTGGCTGAAGATTTGCCCTAAGGCAGAATTGATCCGATGCTGGGCTCCATATCAGTCCCAATGCCTTGATTGATGCGTTTTCAAAATCAAGGTTGACTTCTTGATCATCTTGCGGTATGTCTTGGAGGAGTTGGCGATGGTTTGCACACCACTTCCGTAACTTGAAGCCGGCTTCCTTGAGTAAGGCGGTGAGTTGAGATTGCATTTCCTTGGCTGCTACTAAACTATCTGAACCGCTCATCCCGTCATCGACGTAAAAGTCCTGCTTCAGGATCGTTGCGCCAAGTGGATATTTTCCCATCCGGGTAGTCGCTAGCTTTTGTAGACACCTTGTCGCCAGATAAGGCGCTGATGATGTTCCATAAGTGACAGTGTTTAGTTGAAAATGTCGTACTGGCTTCCCTGGATTGTCCCTCCATAAAATGAGTTGAAGGTTCCTGTCTCGCTCGTCCACGAGAATCTGACGATACATTTTTTCAATATCGGTGGTGAAGACAAATCTGGGTAGTCGGAAACGTAGAAGCATTCCAAATATGTCCCCTTGCACTGTTGGACCAGTCAGTAAAATGTCGTTTAGTGACCGATTTGTTGACGTTTTTGCTGAAGCATCAAATACGACTCGAAATTTAGTTGTGCTGCTCTCCGGACGCAAAACACAGTGATGCGGAATGTAGTACCGAGGGCCTGGCAGGTTTTTGGGGTCGATTTGAGTCATGTGGCCAAGATCTTCGTATGACTGCATGAAGTCCTTGTATTGTTTTTCAAGATTGTTATCGCGTTTGAATCGTCGTTCCAAGGCCAGGAATCTGGAATATGCGGATGTTTCTGATTCACCAAGTGTTGTGGCATCCTCAGACAGGGGTAGACGCACAACAAATCTTCCATTGACATCTCTGGTTGTTGTTTGAATGAAGTGCGTTTCACACGCCTGTTCTGCAACTGTGAGATTGCTTTCTGCAGGGACTTCCTCGATTTTCCAGAATTTTTCCAGTAGTTCGTTTGTTGCTATATCGTCTTCACTGAAAACTGAACATGTTGCTTCGGTTGTGCTGTCGTCTGCCAATCGTCCACTGGCGATCCACCCAAGTTTTGTGTTCTTCAGGACGGGTAAATTGTCTGCTAAGTGTAGTGTTCCTGATAGCAGAAGATGACAGTAAAACTCTGCGCCAAGCAACACATCAATTTTTGCCGAATTTTGGAACGATGGGTCTGCCAGCATTACATTTTCGGGAATAGACCAGGATGAAATGTCGAACGATGCACTAGGTTGATGTGGTATTATGTTTGGGAGAACATAAGCCTCCAGCCTGGATGAAAACTTGCTTGTGAGTGACTCGAACTTAACGTTTACCCGCTGTGTAGCTTGTCTGGATCTTCCACTAATTCCTTGAATACTTAGTGTTGCCCGTTCTGGTTGAATGGATAGGGTTTGAATTAGTCTTTCGGAGACTATGTTGATTTGGGATCCTGAGTCCAACAATGCTCGGAATTTCCCGGATCGTCCATTGTTGGCTGTTATTCTTATTAATGCTGTTGCGAGTAGAACCCTTGCCGGGCGAACGTTCGCTGATGCCACTGAGGTTGAGTGTAATGCTTCACTTCTAGATTGTGAGGGTTTGTTGCTGGGAAATTGTTGTTTTTCAAGATGCAGCAGCGAATTGTGTTTACATGAACACTTAGTGCATGTCTTGGATGTGCATTCCTTGGAACGATGATCGGGTTTAAGACAGTTTACGCAAAACCCTTTCTTTTGTACCCACTTAAGGCGATCCGCAATGTTCATTGCTAAGAATTGTTTGCAGTAATATATTGGATGGCCCTCCGAACACAGGGGACATCCACTTGATTTGTACGTTGTTGTTGTTGCTACTTGCTTTGCCTTGTCCTTTCCACCAACAGCTTCAAGTGCTTGGAAGCGGTTTCGTAAAACCTTCAGGAAATTGTTTAACGTCTGTAGCTCTGTTGGGTTTTCTAGCGATTGTTCGTACATGATGTGTGTCTGGCGATCCAATTTTTTGACCAATACATGTAAAAGTACCGGGTCCCAGTTGTCGATGTTGATCCCAATGTTCGTCAGTGCGGACAGACTTTCGTTGAGGACGTCGTGGAACTCTTTCAGAGATTTGGACTCGGCCGTTAAGTTTCCCCAACTAAACAATTTTTGCAGTATTGTGGACACTAGGACTCGCTTGTTGTTGTACCTGTCCTTCAACGTGTTCCATGCCGTTGTGTAGCTTCCTTCAGTGAGATCCAGGTGACGTATTAATCGTTCTGCTTCCCCGCTCAAATTGGCCTTGAGATACCACATCTTTTGGATTGCCGGAATATCTTGCTCATGTATCATTTTCGAGAATATGTCCGAAAATGGTTGCCACGATAGGCAATCTCCATTAAACCTTGGTATGGATATCTTTGGTAGCTGTAGGTTGCAACTACCCTTTGCTTGCTGCATTGATTCCGAGGTTATGTTTTCGCTTGATTGTGTTTTCGAAAGAGACGCTATTTGAATTGCAACGTTCTCTTCTAAGGCTTCATAGTCTTCGCTGTCATAACCCTCAGCCGCCGGGTTGGCACACATTTCCCAAATGTCCAAATGAATAGTCTCGATCTTCTGCCATAATCTGTCTATAGCAGATAGAGATTGGACTGGTGATTGAATTAGACGTTTCAAGGACGATTTAAGTGCTGCTTGACGTCTTATCAGTCCATGAATGTTGTTTGCGGGTGCACCAGCACCTTGATTTACTAGCACTGATGATGCGGATGGGTTGTCTGCGGTAAACCCTGCTCCGCGTTCTGCTGGCAATGGCTTCGTTTGCCTGCTCAGACCTTTAATTAGCTGCTCTACTTCCTCAATAGTTGTATTGTATACGATTCCTATTGATTTATGGATATCTTCGACAATATACGGGTCATCTTCGCCCAACATCGAGTTGTTGCGTATGATATTTTCCGCTGTGTCAAAGGCTTTCCATTGAGCAATTAAATCTTCTTTTTTCTTTGTATAATACTCCACAGATCTTCGCTCGTGTGGAGTTTTCTTTATGTTGGCTACCGCTTTTTCTATGTTTGCGGCCCTTTCCGTTTGACGGATTATCAAATCCTTTAAGTTTTCCATTCTTGAATTTCGTCGGTACTGGAAGACTTCAATTTAGACTGCGATCAATGTATGGCGATCCAATGTGTAGCGATCCAATGTGTAATGAATGTGTAACGTGATTAGTGTTCCTTTTGTCGATGTCACCAACGGGATTATCACCAACGGGATTATTTTTCCTTTTGTCGGGGTCACCAATGTATAATTCGTAGGGTAGTTCAAGTACAAACAAGAACTGTATAAATTCCTAAAGTTGTTCAAGTACAAACAAGAACTGTTAGATGTTGGACATAGGGTACTTGAACCGTATGTCGATGATAATGATGCAAAACGCCAATTTGATCTAGCATGATGTTTATTTTCATTCAAGTTATTTATACTAAATAACTGATGATTAGTCAGAATACTAAGGTAACATGTTGGATATGTAGCCTATGCTATGTCAGTGACTTAAATAATATTTATGCTGACTTAGTATATTAGTTTAATGAACTAGTGCAGCAGAAGTCGACAACCTGACCAATTATTGTCGGTGAAATTTGATTCTTTATTTAAATAGGTCGGCTGTTGACTTCTGCTGCTTACAATGCAAATGATATTTAAACATATATGCTCTATAATATAGCAGCGTAAATGCTATTTACTATGTAATTAATTTTAATTATATTTATGTTATATCCTATAGCAGTGTAATGCAACTGTGTTCTTGAACAATAGGCATCCCTCAAAACCATGTATGCAGCCAACTCCAATTCCGAGTTATCCTTGTGAGATTCTTCACATTGATTTATTTGACATAGAGAAACAGAAATACCTAAGTTGTATTGACAAATTTTCCAAATTTGAAAAACTATTTCCGATAAAGAACAAATCATCTCCACATTTAAAAATGAAATTGACTATTGCCCTCCATTACTTCACCGTTCCGCGCGCTTTGATTATGGATAACGAGCGTGGATTTCTGACGCTGCTTGTGACAAGTTATATTCGATCCTTGGTAATCGAAATTTATCAAACGCCAACACAGCGGAGCCAAGCAAATGGGCAGGTGGAGAGGCTGCATTTCACACTGATAGAAATATATCGGTGTCTTTTTATAGAGCTTCCTAGCTTGTCACCCAAGGAACGTGTCGCTATAACCGTAGATAGATATAATAACACTATACACTCTGTTACAAAACGGAAACCCGCTGATGTTTTCCTTAATAGAACTTCTAGGATTAATTACCAAGAAATGACAAACTTTAGGGAACGTATATACGACGATATAAAGGCTCTTCTATTACACGAATAGGAAACAAGAAACGCCAGAAACAATAAATCTCGCTTACCCTATCGTGATTTCACCAATGGTGATGAACTATTCATAAGCAATAAACAAATAAAAGGTAAAGAAAAACCTATATAGAAAAAAGAATTGGTTTCTCAAAATAGAAACGTTACAGTTATTACATAGAGTGGAATAAAAATCCACAAATCCGACATAAAAAATGTCTGAATAAAAATCGAAATATGTAAAACAACCAAAATTATGAAAACAAAATCAAAACAGAGAAACAAAAAGCAAACATGTGGGAAAATCTCACAACAAAGACCATATGTGTCCATAAATTATATGGTCTCAAAAAAAAAAAAAAAAAAAAAAGATATAACATTTAGCGAATATTCGGTCAAGAGGTAAGATGTCGCATGCATAGAAATCTAGCCCCAGCGGTCTGGGTACAAGTTGTAGCGATAGTCGAGCCGTCACATTGGTTCAAATCCAGTTAACTCCGTGGTCCGAGGGGCGGTAGTCGATGTGGTTCAATTCCACCGGGAATCTATGGCTTTAATTGACGGTGAAGGTTATCAATGAGTAAGCACACCCTCAAAAAAATCGCTTCTCTAATATATGTTCCAAACATATTTTGCAGGAAGCACATATATTATTGGATGCTGCCGAAACATTAATATGTTTGTTTTATGAGAACATATTATACGTTTGGAAGCACTTTGAGCCCAAAAATATTATATGCTTGGAAGAATTTTCCCCAAAGAAGATTGGGGAAAATACATAATTTTCACTTCCACGAAATTGTTTAGTTCTTGACACCTTTTTCTGTAATGCAATTAATGTTGAAGAAATTATTCAATTTTATACATTTTTAAAATTTTACCTTTCACCTGGACGGAGAATCGAACCGAGGACCATACAGTTTGTAAGCCAACACACTATCCACTGGGCTATGTAGCTGTTATAGTCACCTGTAGACAATTATCGTTATAAGTTACTTTTATATAGTATAGTTTGCAGCGCCCACGAGCCCATGCAAACATAACATTATTTAACCGAAACATACATTTGTTGACCACGTGGAGCAGTGGTTAGTTAGCATGTCTGCCTTACATGCAAAGGGTCGTGGGTTCAATCCCTGCTCCGACCGAACCAAATTTTTTTGTTATTTTACAAATTTATATTTATACTACTCGTATATTAAATTTTTATAATGAATCTTCGAAATGTGATTTATTAAAGATTTACAGTCAGAATCAGTGCTTGATATAAAAGAAATGGACTGAGCTTTTGGATAAAATATAATTTTTTATTGCAAAAATAACAATTTTGTAACAAAAAACGGTTTTTGGTATAAAAGTTTGAAATTTTGGCAGGTATTCAAAAATTCTAACAAAATAAGAACGCGGAGTCGAGTATAAACATACATAAATAATTTTATAATATACACATAAATTTATTTAGGCGTCTATTATTCAACCGTCGAACTGAACGGACGTGTTTTCTAATAGCGGAGGACTTCATCGTAATAAGTACTTATTACGAATTTCACGTGTGGTGGAAATAATAAACCACCATGCAGCGAAATTCAAAGTCATCCACTGGGTTGCTAACTTCAGGGCCCAGTGGACGGGTAACGACTGAAGTTATAAATTTGGGCAGCGACCAAGAGTCAGGCCCAATTAGTCGACCTGTAGACGGGTCGACTGGCGGTGACACTTTGGCCAGTCGAACCTTTTCTAAGGTGACGACATCAAAAGGAGGCAATCCCTCTCGAAAGAGATTCAAGGAACGAAGAAATGCTTTGTTTATCCTAAAGAAATTAGGATCAGTCGACCCAAGCACGTTGTCGGCTAAGCAAAGCGATTCCTTAAAATGGGCTCAAGGAATTCTTGAAGCTGGAAAAAGGGAACGATCACCGGATGAGCTACCATCCTCTAAACGGGATCAAAGATCGTTTGCCTCAGTTGCAAAAGACAGCCTTGTGATGGCTATTATTAATAAAGGAGCATTGGACGGTATGATTCCAAGGCAAAAATGGGGGGAAATTGAGAACGCGATGTCTGGTGTCTACTCAGAGGTGCGAAAAAAGTTTCCCGGACCAAGTCCTCGACGGCAAGATGCTGGATGGTATCAAGGACGATATAAGTTAATAGCTTTTGCAGACCAGAGGTCTATGGATTGCTTTAAAGCTGCATTGATGCTAATTGGTGAAGTTTGGGAAGGAGCCGCTTTGGAGTTAGTCGATAAAAAAGACATACCGGCTAAACCTAGAGCACATGCATGGATACCGGCAAACCCTCCTGATCCTGAGTCAATACTAGAGAGACTAAAAGAATGTAACCCAGATGTTCCAACCGCCGATTGGAAGGTTGGTCGTTTGGATGAGGTGGATGGACCAAGACGACATGCGGTGTTTATATTAAACATAGAGTCGCTGCCACATCTAGCCCAGACCCAAGGACGCGTAAGTTATGGCTTTCATGATATCCATATGAAGGTATACAAAAGCGATCAGCCAAAGGATACCGAAACGGACAAGCCTCCGGTAGAGTCAGCAGTGAAAAAGTCTCCTAGCGAAGCCGAAGGAGACATAAAACCTGCAGGCTATGGCGAAAATCATATGCGGGAAGTTTCTACAGGCTCAAGCCTCACCAAAGCTGAACCGCGGATTGTTGCGAGAGTGACCGAGATCTGTGAAGAGGAAGCCCTTGATGACTCAATTGAAGCGGCTGATGTGACGGTGGTTGAAAATTTGGATGGTTCTACGGTTCCTCCAGATAAATCTTCACCATTGTAAGGCCGCTTGTGCTGCCTTAAAAGTTCTCCTGATGAAAGGAGACATAGATATAGTTCTTATTCAAGAACCATACATATATAAGAACAAGATCTGTGAATTAAGCACTCCGGGTTTCAAACTTTTGCATAATACCGGTAACGATATAAATCGAGCATGTATAATTGCTAAAAACGAACTAAACTTGTTTCTGCTTCCTTCATTGAGCAATGCAGACACTGTCGTAGCCAGTCTGGAGATATCCACATGCAAATATTGGGTATCTTCGGTCTACATGGGACATGATAGGGATATGCCACCCTGTGCCGTTAAGACCTTAGTTGAGGAGTCACTAAAAACAAAGACAAAACTCATTATGGGATGCGATGCAAATGCACATCATAGTATTTGGGGAAGTAGTGATACTAATGCAAGGGGAGAGTCGCTAATAGAGTTTATTTTGCGTACTAACCTGGTAGTTTGCAATAAGGGAGATGCACCAACCTTCGTCACCAGGAACAGACAAGAGGTTTTGGACGTAACGTTGACCTCTCCGGAACTGCATGATAAGATATCTGAGTGGCAAGTTTTGAGGGAACATAGCTTCTCAGATCATCGCTACATCAGTTTCAGATTGGCTGTTCGTACTTCAAAGACCATATTTCCGCCAAATGTTAGGAAAGCTGATTGGAATAGGTATAGGGAATCGTTCAATTTGATGATACCGGAAGTGCCGGAGACAAATATGAGCACTGTGCAAGATATCGAACACGCAGTGGAGCGGATTACTAAGGCCTTCAACATTTCACTGAAAGCTGCATGCCCTAGAGGAAAGCCAAGGGGAAAAAATCGGCCGCCATGGTGGACTACGGAGTTAAGTAATATGAGGAAATCCTGCAGGAAGCTCTTTAACAAAGCAAAGTCCACAAGAGCTCCGGAGGATTGGGACACTTACAAGATGAATCTGAGAGAATATAAACGAGAACTGAGAAGGTCTCAACAAAACTCTTGGGATGATTACTGTAGCAGTATTGAGAATACGTCAGAGGCTTCCAGACTACGGAAGGTACTAGCATCCACTAACACCGCTCCAGGTTTCATTAAAACATCGGAGGGAAATTGGACAACGTCCAGTGAGGAGACGTTGGAGGTACTTTTGGACACACACTTCCCTGGAAATCAGACGGTGGAACCATGTTCCGGCGGTGTAACAGAGGCTCAGCGATCATTTCCTATCGAGGAAATTGTGTCGGAATCTAGAATAAAATGGGCTTTAAATAGCTTTGGACCATTCAAATCCCCCGGACCTGATGGAATTACTCCGGCGGAGTTACAGGCAGTGGCTGAAAGAATTATCCCCTGGTTGACGGTGATATATAAACAATGTGTAAACTTAGCATATATTCCAGAAAAGTGGAGGGAAACAAAAGTCGTCTTCATACCTAAAGCAGGAAAAGCCTCTCACTCGAGTGCGAAGGATTTCCGACCAATCAGCTTATCCTCATTCCTACTTAAGACCCTGGAGAGGATGATAGACATGTATCTTAGAACTAGCGTGGATTCAGGTTTGCTCTCGAAACGACAGCATGCATACTCGAAGGGCAGGTCTACTGAGACCGCATTGCATGAACTGGTCAGCTTTATTGAAAGCTCACTATCTGTCAAAGAATACACAATCGTGGCGTTTCTAGACATCGAAGGGGCGTTCAATAATGTCCATCCGAGCTCGATATTAAATGGACTGAAAACTCTGAATGTTGATCCAGGTATACTTAGGCTGTTAGACGAACTTCTAATGAAGAGACGTATTGCAGCCACACTAGGGCAAGCAAACATACAAAGGTATGTGAACAGAGGCACTCCCCAAGGAGGAGTTCTATCACCTCTTCTTTGGAATGTTGCTATAAACAACCTTTTGGTTTCTCTAGAAAAAGAAAGGATAAAAGTAGTGGCATACGCAGATGATGTGGCGCTAGCAGTCAGGGGAAAATTCCCATCCACAATCAGAGATATTATACAGAGAGCTCTCCGGATGACTGAGAAATGGGCGAAAGATAATGGTCTTGGTGTAAATCCAGCAAAGACAGAAATAGTCATGTACTGCAAAGATCGCAAAACTCCCACGGTTAGGCCCATTTCCTTAGGGGGTACTGAAATTCCCTTTGGTGAGTGTGCAAAATACCTTGGCGTTATTTTGGACAGGAAGCTGAATTTTAGGCTTAATATTGAAGAGAGGGCGAGAAAAGCCACGGTAGCTTTGTACTCGTGCAAAAAGGCAATAGGGAAAAAGTGGGGACTAAGACCAAAAATTGTGCATTGGCTATACACGGCAGTGGTTAGACCTATAATGCTATATGGTGTTGTAGTCTGGTGGCCGGCACTTCAGAAACCGACTTCTTTAGATAAAGTTCAGCGTATGGCGAGCTTATGTATCTCAGGCGCATTTAGTAAGACAGGAACAGACTCCCTTAATGTCATGCCAAAATGTCTAAAGGCAATAGATGCCTTTAGACATTTTGGCCAAACAGTCAGCTGCAATAACGGCTGTGCGGTTGCGCGAGCTATCGCTATGGTCGGAAAAAATGTACGGTCATAGTTCGGTCCTCAAAGTAATGCCAGATGTGCCTAACGTAGTGGATTACACCCTGGCAAAACCACTTTTCGACAAAAAGTTTGAAACTCTAATTCCCAACAGTGAGGCGTGGTGTACACAGACCCCGGGGAATAAAAGATATATAGATTTCTATACTGATGGCTCCAAATTGAATGGACAAGTGGGGTTCGGAGTATATTCTAAAGATCTGGAAATTCGAATAGCGAAAAGATTACCTAATCACTGTAGTGTTTTTCAGGCTGAAATATTGGCAATAAGAGAGGTGGTGAATTGGCTGAGAAGTAATGTTCCAACAAATATTGGCATTAATATATACTCAGACAGTCAACCTGCAATAAAATCCTTGGACTCTGTGTTCCTTAACTCAAAAACGGCCATAGACTGCCGCAAATCTCTCAACGAGATGGCTGAGCAGTACAATATTCACCTAATATGGGTGCCTGGTCATAGGAACATACCGGGGAACTGTGAAGCAGATGTGTTAGCAAGGCTAGGAACTACCTTACATATTCCAGGGGAACTAGAATCTGTTGGTATGCCTCTGGCCACCTGCAAGCTCTTACTGCGTGAGAAGGCTGTTATGATGGCCAATATTCGATGGGAAAATTGCAAGGGTTGTAACGACACCAAGCAAATATGGCCCCATTTAAATTTAAACCGCACACTAGATATGCTAGTGTTCTCAAGGCGTCAGATAACACTCCTAATATCTGCTATAACGGGTCGCTGCCTGATAGGCGAATTTGCAAAAACTATAGGTGCCAATTATAATGACTATTGTATAAGCTGTCATGACGTGGAGGAAAAGGAATCAATTAAACACCTCTTGTGTGAGTGTCCTGCTTTTTGTGTAAGGCGTAAGCGAATTTTAGGAGCATATAGCTTTAGATTACTGGCTGACATGGAAAACGTTTACTTAAGCAGTTTGTTAATGTTTTTGGAGCAATCTGGTTGGTTCCACAAAAGTAAATAATAGAGAAGGTTCAGTGGTTAAGACTAGAAGTGTCCATATGTAATAGGTACTTTTAGTTAAATGTGGTATCACAATGGACTGAATAGTCTAAGTGAGCCTGAAATTTAATCGGGCTGCCACTTTAACCTAACCTAACCTAGGCGTGAACAGTTTATTAACATCATTTAAATGCATTTAAAACTTATGTTTTGTACTTAATTTCATTTTACTTTTAAGGCCGCTATTAAGTTAGCATTTTCGCTCTAAAATGACCCTGTTTTGCCTTTTAAATTTCTTTAATAATTTATTTTAAAGAAAATAAACTTTTTCAATTGTTTTAGCTGCAAAACTCGAACTTAATGCCCGCTTTTATATTTTCCTTTCCTTTTTCATTTTACTGCCCCAACTCTAACAAGTATATACGGCCGTAAGTTCGGCCAGGCCGAATCTTATGTACCCTCCACCATGGATTGCGTAGGAACTTCTACTAAAGGCTGTCATCCACAATCGAATTACTTGGGTTGCGATAACACTTGCCGATGGCAAGGTATCGTAAAACTTTTTAACACTGTCTTCTAAATTGTAAGTTAGCCCATACGGGGTATATATTAAACAAAAAAAGGCCGATTAAATACGTATATAATCTAGTTTGACAAAATTTTCTATAGAAATAAAATTTTGACAAAATTTTCTATAGAAATGAAACCTTGACAAAATTTTCTATAGAAATAAAATTTTGACAAAATTTTCTATAGAAATAAAAATTTGACAAAATTTTCTATAGAAATAAAAACTTGACAAAATTTTCTATAGAAATAAAATGTTGACAAAATTTTCTATGGAAGTAAAATGTTGACAAAATTTTCAATAGCAATACAATTTTGACAAAAATTTCTATAGAAATAAAATGTTGACAAAATTTTGTATAGAAATGAAATTTTGACAAAATTTTGTATAGAAATAAAATGTTGACAAAATTTTCTACAGAAATAAATTTTTTACAAAATTTTCTATAGAAATTAAATTTTGACAAACATTTCTATAGAAATAAACTTTTGATAAAACTTTCTATAGAAATGAAATTTTAACAAAACTTTCCATAGTAATAAAATTTGACAAAATTTTCTATGGAAATAAAGTTTTGGTAGATTACACCGAAAAAAAAGTTTACTATTGTTTACGAAAAATGAACTAACCCATAGTAAGAATGACCATGATTTGGCGCCAAAGATTTTTTTCATCTAGATAAGTTCATGATTTTCTTATAAATAAGTTTATGTATTGCATCGTATTTTAGTTCATTCTTACTACGCTGAGGGAAGAGTGTACTTACACTCATTCAAAATATTCCTGCTATCCGGAAAAATGAACAAGTTTTTTGGAATCCTATATTTAGAAATTGGTTTCAAATAAACTATTTATCAGTATAATTTTCAAAGAAGTAAATAAATTGAGGAATTAAAGGTACAACAAGCCTGTATACAACTAAGAAATTTTTCGTACAATATAAGACAATTTTTCATAACTACCAGTATTTTATTTCAAAAAATTATTATTATATTACATAAAACTATGGCTTATGATATACAATAAAAGAAATGTTTTTATTTGTACGCTGTATGTTGTTACTTTTCGGTAGTTAGTAATTGCTTCTTCAAAAGAGTAATATTCTATGTTAGTAGAATGAAACTAATTAATATGAATTTCCATTTTCTATCCATATGAAAGATATATGCCCTAAGTTGCTATTTTCATTTCATTTTTGTCCAATTTCACCGATTTTGCTAGTTTTTGTTGTGTGGATTTGCGTCATAAGCCTCTGAAGTTAAAAAGTTATATAAAATATAAAAATATTATCAAATTCTATGGTATTTTGATCTTTAACTTACAAGAGAATTTTCTTAGAGCAAATAGGGATATCAGCTTAGTTAGCATTAAACAGTAAGAAGGTTCCAAAAAATACCATTAGATTTGCTGTCATCCTGCAAAGGAAAATTATTTTTAATAAATAGAAATTTTGGCTTTATTACAAATGGACGAAAAACTTACCACATTGAAAAAAAATCATCCAATTACTACATTAGTGGAATCATATCCATGCACAAATGGGACATTTTTGAAATCCTTCTCAGAATATAAATGAAATAAAAATATTATAAAATTAGATATAATTTCCACTTGTCAATATAGCATTTAGTATTTATGGTGGATATTAAGTTCGAGTTTAGTGGCTAAAATCCCAATTTTTCATGATTAGTTTTCTTTAGAAATACATGGGAACAAAATTGAACCGTTTTTGTGTTCATTTAAAATTTATATCAAGTTTTTAGTAATTTGAGGTTGCTGAATCCAAATTTACACTTGTTTTTTTAAGAGCTCGACTTTTTGAGATATACGGTTATGTTCAAAATTAAGGGACTTCCGCTATATATATTGGAATAACTTGAAAACAATTCATCATATTTATTAAAAAATTAAAAAACAGCGTTCTACATAAGCTTAAAAACGATTTTCTGTTCTTAATCGTGTAATCCATTTAAAGAATATAAACTTTATAAAAAACTTGTTTCGAGCTATTCTCCATCAAGTTATATTTAAATTTGCATCGAAGGCGTATAATTTTATACTTTTCTTACTGATTTATTTCTGATTTTAGCACCTAAACTCGAACTTAGTACACACCTTAAGGACTCGCTATAACATAAAAATATAGACTCAAAAAATTGTACTGTGATCCAGATGTAGAGTAAATATAGATCATTTTATTACCACTCATTATGAATATTTTTATGTAAACCAATTTAAAACCGCACTAATTTCGAATTATTAATAGAAATATACAGTTTCTTAATATGTGATTTATTTTAGAGTTATTTATTTTTTATCAATATAAAGTGTTTTTGTTTTCTCTAACATCACACCATTCACTTATCAGTTTCTAAAATGTTACGAAATAAATGTATTTTTATTAATAAACACAAATACCGCACGCAAGCGCACCACGTGTGCGCTTCATAAATGCATCAACAGAACTGAATGCACCAATAAAACTCAAAGACACAAATAGTCATAAAGGACACATATGTAAAGAAAAACAACTCCACACACACATGATCCCTTTCTGATCTCGCTATTGCAACAAAACAACTATCACCACAAAAGATATCAACAACACACATTCCATAACATCATCGCAATAACAAACACAAACAAAAAAAAAAAAAGATGATGCAATAATTTCATAATTTCTTCTCACTTCAATTTCCAGTATCACGTTTATTGATTAGTTGGTATTCTATCTATAGGATAAGGTAAAATATATTCAAAATTTACGAGGAATCCATAGAAAATTATATACACCCGTCAAGGATTAAATTAACTACTTTTTATTCTACTTTATCTAAAATTTTCAATGTGAGGAAATATACTCCAACTTATAGTAAAAACCGAAATAAGCTGTAGGAAGCCGCCATACGAATCGGTACTGTGGTTAAGTTAATTTTTACTATAAAAATTTTTTTCCATACAAAAATATTTCTTAGTAAATTGTCCACATTTCGTAGTAAGATTTTTATATTGCCTATGTCTTTTTATAATACAATCAACGATGCATTAACTATTGTATTGGAAATTTATTTAAGGAAAAATCCGTCCCATTTCGTAGTTAGTGAACTAAAAAACATTTACTGAATTTTTATAAGTTTTCCTTTAGCTAAGTTAATTTTCGCAGTGGTTACGAAAAATGAACTATATTACAGTAAATTTTTTGAACTATGTGGAAGTTAAACTGGTCCTAAAATTAACAAGACACCTTTTTTTCTGTGTACAAAATTTTCTATAGAAATAAAATTTTGACAAAATTTTCTATGGAAATAAAATTTTGACAAACATTTGTATAGAAATAAACTTTTGACAAAACTTTCTATAGAAATGAAATTTTGACAAAACTTTCTAAAGTAATAAAATTTGACAAAATTTTTTATGGAAATAAAGTTTTGGTAGATTGTTTTTGGCGATATGGACTAATTTTTATGTAATAAGTCATAGGCTATATATAACTAAAGACCGATATGGACCAATTTTTACATGGCTGTTAGAGGCCATATATTGACAAAATGTACCAAATTTCAACCGTATCGGATGACTTTTGCTCCTGCAAGAGGTTCCGGACGTCAAATCTGGGGACGGTTTATATGGGAACTATATATAATTATGGACCGATATGGACCAATTTTTGCATGGTTGTTAGAGACCATATACTAACACCATGTACCAAATTTCAACTGGATCGGATGAATTTTGCTCTTCCAAGAGGCTCCGGAGGTCAAATCTGGGGATCGGTTTATATGGGGGCTATATATAATTATGGACCGATATGGACCAATTTTTGCATAGTTATTAGAGGCCGTAAACTAACATCAGGTACCAAATTTCAACCGGATCGGATGAATTTTGCCCCTCCAAGAGGTTCCGGAGGTCAAATCTGGGGATCGGTTTATATGGGGGCTATATATAATTATGGACCGATATGGACCAATTTTTGCATGGTTGTTAAAAACCGTATACTAAGACCACGTACTAAATTTCAACCGGATCGGATGAATTTTGCTCCTCCAAGAGGCTCCGGTGGTCAAATCTGGGAATCGGTTTATATGGGAGCTATATATAATTATGGACCGATATGGACCAATTTTTGCATGGTTGTTAGAGGCCGTATACTAACATCAGGTACCAAATTTCAACCGGATCGGATGAATTTTGCCCCTCCAAAAGTCTCCGGAGGTCAAATCTGGGGATCGGTTTATATGGGGGCTATATATATTTATGGACCGATATGGACCAATTTTTGCGTGGTTGTTAGAGACCGTATACTAAGACCACGTACAAAATTTCAACCGGATCGGATGAATTTTGCTGCTCCGGGAGGCTCCCCAAGCCAAATTTGGGGATCGGTTTATATGGGGGCTATACGTAAACGTGGTCCGATATGGCCCATTTTCAATACCATCCGACCTACATCAATAACAACTACTTGTGCCAAGTTTCAAGTCGATAGCTTGTTTCGTTCGGAAGTTAGCGTGATTTCCACAGACGGACGGACAGCCGGACAGACGGACGGACGGACAGACGGACAGACGGACGGACGGACGGACATGCTTAGATCGACTCAGAATTTCACCACGACCCAGAATATATATACTTTATGGGGTCTTAGAGCAATATTTCGATGTGTTACAAACGGAATGACAAAGTTAATATACCCCCATCCTATGGTGGAGGGTATAAAAAGAGTATAGTGCCCTTTCGTTCTTTTTATGTAGATCCCTTTGTAATTTTTGTATATTTTCCACCGTTTTTTTTAATTTCCTTTGCATGAATATTTTGACTTACTCCTCGTACATTCCGATTTCTTTTAACGAACCAAGAAAAAATTGTGCCCATAATGCCAAAATGATAAACAAAACACATGTCCACATATACATAAAATGCTGCTCTCAAGGCGAAAACACAAGCTTGGTTCCGAATGTCTATTCTCTTTACTCCGAATACTCATACTAATATTCAAATTAAAAAATATTTAGACATGTCCAATGTTTGGCCTTATCATAAAACAGTTTTCCGAAACAACATACGAGCGGTTTCACAGAAATTGCTCTCTTTTTATTATCTAGCTGTGTTATGTTGATATCTTTTGTTAACCCTCCCGGTTTCCCCATTATCTTTCGCCCATTTCTCAGTCATCTGGAGAGCTCTCTGTATAATATCTCTGATTGTGGATGGGAATTTTCCCCTGACTGCTAGCGCCACATCATCTGCGTATGCCACCACTTTTATCCTTTCTTTTTCTAGGGAAACCAGAAGGTTGTTTATAACAACATTCCAAAGAAGAGGTGATAGAACTCCTCCTTGGGGAGTGCCTCTGTTCACATACCTTTCCGTCTCCTTATTAGAAGTTCGTCTAACAGCCTAAGTATACCTGGATCAACATTCAGAGTTGTCAGTCAATTTAATATCGAGCTTGGATGGACATTATTGAACGCCCCTTCGATGTCTAGAAACGCCACGATTGTGTATTCTTTGACAGATAGTGAGCTTTCAATAAAGCTGACTAGTTCATGCAATGCGGTCTCAGTAGACCTGCCCTTCGAGTATGCATGCTGTCGTTTCGAGAGCAAACTTGAATCCACGCTAGTTGTAGGATACATGTCTATCATCCTCTCCAGGGTCTTAAGTAGGAATGAGGATAAGCTGATTGGTCGGAAATCCTTCGCACTCGAGTGAGAGGCTTTTCCTGCTTTAGGTATGAAGACGACTTTTGTTTCCCTCCACTTTTCTGGAATATATGTTAAGTTTATACATCGTTTATATATCACCGTCAACCAGGGGATAATTCTTTCAGCCACTGCTTGCAATTCCGCCGGAGTAATTCCATCAGGTCCGGGGGATTTGAATGGTCCAAAGCTATTTAAAGCCCATTTTATTCTAGATTCCGACACAATTTTCTCGATAGGAAATGACCGCTGAGTTTCTGTTACACCGCCAGAACATGGTTCAACCGTCTGATTTCCAGGGAAGTGTGTGTCCAATAGTACCTCCAACGTCTCCTCACTGGACGTTGTCCATTTTCCCTCCGATATTTTAATGACGGACATGCTTAGATCGACTCAGAATTTCACCACGACCCAGAATATATATACTTTATGGGGTCTTAGAGCAATATTTCGATGTGTTACAAACGGAATGACAAAGTTAATATACCCCCATCCTATGGTGGAGGGTATAAAAAGAGTATAGTGCCCTTTCGTTCTTTTTATGTAGATCCCTTTGTAATTTTTGTATATTTTCCACCGTTTTTTTTAATTTCCTTTGCATGAATATTTTGACTTACTCCTCGTACATTCCGATTTCTTTTAACGAACCAAGAAAAAATTGTGCCCATAATGCCAAAATGATAAACAAAACACATGTCCACATATACATAAAATGCTGCTCTCAAGGCGAAAACACAAGCTTGGTTCCGAATGTCTATTCTCTTTACTCCGAATACTCATACTAATATTCAAATTAAAAAATATTTAGACATGTCCAATGTTTGGCCTTATCATAAAACAGTTTTCCGAAACAACATACGAGCGGTTTCACAGAAATTGCTCTCTTTTTATTATCTAGCTGTGTTATGTTGATATCTTTTGTTAACCCTCCCGGTTTCCCCATTATCTTTCGCCCATTTCTCAGTCATCTGGAGAGCTCTCTGTATAATATCTCTGATTGTGGATGGGAATTTTCCCCTGACTGCTAGCGCCACATCATCTGCGTATGCCACCACTTTTATCCTTTCTTTTTCTAGGGAAACCAGAAGGTTGTTTATAACAACATTCCAAAGAAGAGGTGATAGAACTCCTCCTTGGGGAGTGCCTCTGTTCACATACCTTTCCGTCTCCTTATTAGAAGTTCGTCTAACAGCCTAAGTATACCTGGATCAACATTCAGAGTTGTCAGTCAATTTAATATCGAGCTTGGATGGACATTATTGAACGCCCCTTCGATGTCTAGAAACGCCACGATTGTGTATTCTTTGACAGATAGTGAGCTTTCAATAAAGCTGACTAGTTCATGCAATGCGGTCTCAGTAGACCTGCCCTTCGAGTATGCATGCTGTCGTTTCGAGAGCAAACTTGAATCCACGCTAGTTGTAGGATACATGTCTATCATCCTCTCCAGGGTCTTAAGTAGGAATGAGGATAAGCTGATTGGTCGGAAATCCTTCGCACTCGAGTGAGAGGCTTTTCCTGCTTTAGGTATGAAGACGACTTTTGTTTCCCTCCACTTTTCTGGAATATATGTTAAGTTTATACATCGTTTATATATCACCGTCAACCAGGGGATAATTCTTTCAGCCACTGCTTGCAATTCCGCCGGAGTAATTCCATCAGGTCCGGGGGATTTGAATGGTCCAAAGCTATTTAAAGCCCATTTTATTCTAGATTCCGACACAATTTTCTCGATAGGAAATGACCGCTGAGTTTCTGTTACACCGCCAGAACATGGTTCAACCGTCTGATTTCCAGGGAAGTGTGTGTCCAATAGTACCTCCAACGTCTCCTCACTGGACGTTGTCCATTTTCCCTCCGATATTTTAATGACACCTGGAGCGGTGTTAGTGGATGCTAGTACCTTCCGTAGTCTGGAAGCCTCTGACGTATTCTCAATACTGCTACAGTAATCAGTAATCGTTCATCAAATTGAACGATTCCCTATACCTATTCCAATCAGCTTTCCTAACATTTGGCGGAAATATTGCCACTCAGATATCTTATCATTCAGTTCCGGAGAGGTCAACGTGACGTCCAAAACCTCTTGCCTGTTTCTGGTGACGAAGGTTCGTGCATCTCCCCTATTGCAAACTACCAGGTTAGTACGCAAAATAAACTCTATTAGCGACTCTCCCCTTGCATTAGTATCACTACTTCCCCAAATACTATGATGTGCATTTGCATCGCATCCCATAATGAGTTTTGCCTTTGTTTTTAGTGACTCCTCAACTAAGGTCTTAACGGCACAGGGTGGCATCTCCCTATCATGTCCCATGTAGACCGAAGGTACCCAATAGTTGCATTTGAATATCTCCAGACTGGCTACGACAGTGTCTGCATTGCTCAATGAAGGAAGCAGAAACAAGTTTAGTTCGTTTTTAGCAATTATACATGCTCGATTTATATCGTTACCGGTATTATGCAAAAGTTTGAAACCCGGAGTGCTTCATTCACAGATCTTGTTCTTATATATGTATGGTTCTTGAATAAGAACTATATCTATGTCTCCTTTCATCATGAGAACTTTTAAGGCAGCACAAGCGGCCTTACAATGGTGAAGATTTATCTGGAGGAACCGTAGAACCATCCAAATTTTCATCCACCGTCACATCAGCCGCTTCAATTGAGTCATCAAGGGCTTCCTCTTCACAGATCTCGGTGACTTTCGCAACAATCCGCGGTTCAGCTTTGGTGAGGTTTGAGCCTGTAGAAACTTCCCGCATATGATTTTCACCATAGTCTGCAGGGTTTATGTCTCCTTCGGCTTCGCTAGGAGTTTTTTTCACTGCCGAAATCCTTTGGCTGATCGCTTTTGTATACCTTCATATGGATATCATGAAAGCCATAACTTACTTATGGATATCATGAAAGCCATAACTTACACGTCCGTTCTGTGCCTAACGTAGTGGATTACACCCTGGCAAAACCACTTTTCGACAAAATGTTTGAAACTCTAATTCCCAACAGTGAGGCGTGGTGTACACAGACCCCGGGGAATAAAAGATATATACACTCATAGAAAAAATCATGCACGGCGTGCTCATTTCAAAACGATTCGTTCATGAAAGTGAATCAACACACATGTGGTGTCAAACTGTGAACAGGCGGTGTCAATCTGACAACGATAAAATGACACCATGCGTTGTCAAAACAACAACCAGCGTTCATGATCTGACAACGTTATGGTTACGACTTTATAAACAAAATTAAAAAAAAAACTTCCGCTAGCGTGACCCGAACCTGTGTTTCCTGCACCATACGCGTTAACAGTCGCCTTAGCACATTGCACCACCGAGGGAGTTGCCATAATAACGTCTAACGATTATTTTAAGACTTTTCATGGCCAAAGAAAAACGAATGCCGTTCATGAAATTGTGAACGCCCGTGGACGAAATTGTGAACATTCCGTTTTGATTTTTTGTGAACGTTTCCGTTTCATTTTGTCACCGTCCGTTCACGACTATGGAACGTAATTTTTTCTATTAGTGTAGATTTCTATACTGATGGCTCCAAATTGAATGGACAAGTGGGGTTCGGAGTATATTCTAAAGATCTGGAAATTCGAATAGCGAAAAGATTACCTAATCACTGTAGTGTTTTTCAGGCTGAAATATTGGCAATAAGAGAGGTGGTGAATTGGCTGAGAAGTAATGTTCCAACAAATATTGGCATTCATATATACTCAGACAGTCAACCTGCAATAAAATCCTTGGACTCTGTGTTCCTTAACTCAAAAACGGCCATAGACTGCCGCAAATCTCTCAACGAGATGGCTGAGCAGTACAATATTCACCTAATATGGGTGCCTGGTCATAGGAACATACCGGGGAACTGTGAAGCAGATGTGTTAGCAAGGCTAGGAACTACCTTACATATTCCAGGGGAACTAGAATCTGTTGGTATGCCTCTGGCCACCTGCAAGCTCTTACTGCGTGAGAAGGCTGTTATGATGGCCAATATTCGATGGGAAAATTGCAAGGGTTGTAACGACACCAAGCAAATATGGCCCCATTTAAATTTAAACCGCACACTAGATATGCTAGTGTTCTCAAGGCGTCAGATAGCACTCCTAATATCTGCTATAACGGGTCGCTGCCTGATAGGCGAATTTGCAAAAACTATAGGTGCCAATTATAATGACTATTGTATAAGCTGTCATGACGTGGAGGAAAAGGAATCAATTAAACACCTCTTGTGTGAGTGTCCTGCTTTTTGTGTAAGGCGTAAGCGAATTTTAGGAGCATATAGCTTTAGATTACTGGCTGACCTGGAAAACGTTAACTTAAGCAGTTTGTTAATGTTTTTGGAGCAATCTGGTTGGTTCCACAAAAGTAAATAATAGAGAAGGTTCAGTGGTTAAGACTAGAAGTGCCCATATGTAATAGGTACTTTTAGTTAAATGTGGTATCACAATGGACTGAATAGTCTAAGTGAGCCTGAAATTTAATCGGGCTGCCACTTTAACCTAACCTAACCTACACGTCCTTGGGTCTGGGCTAGATGTGGCAGCGACTCTATATTTAATATAAACACCGCATGTCGTCTTGGTCCACCTCATCCAAACGACCAACCTTCCAATTGGCGGTTGGAACATCTGGGTTACATTCTTTTAGTCTCTCTAGTATTGACTCAGGATCAGGAGGGTTTGCCGGAATCCTTGCATGTGCTCTAGGTTTAGCCGGTAAGTCTTTTTCATCGACTAACTCCAAAGCGGCTCCTTCCCAAACTTCACCAATTAGCATCAATGTAGCTTTAAAGCAATCCATAGACCTCTGGTCCGCAAAAGCTATTAACTTATATCGTCCTTGATACCATCCACCATCTTGCAGTCGAGGACTTGGCCCGGGAAACTTTTTTCGCACCTCTGAGTAGACACCAGACATCGCGTTCTCAATTTCCCCCATTTTTGCCTTGGAATCATACCGTCCAATGCTCCTTTATTAATAATAGTCATCACAAGGCTGTATTTTACAACTGAGACAAACGATCTTTGATCCCTTTTAGAGGATGGCAGCTCATTCGGTGATCGTTCCCTTTTTCCAGCTTCAAGAATTGAGCCCATTTTAAGGAATCGCTTTGCTTAGCCGACAACATGCTTGGGTCGACTGATTCTAATTTCTTTAGGATAAACAAAGCATTTCTTCGCTCCTTGAATCTCTTTCGAGAGGGATTGCCTCCTTTTGATGTCGTCACCTTAGAAAAGGCTCGACTTGCCAAAGTGTCACCGCCCGTCGACCTGTCTACAGGTCGACTAATTGGGCCTGACTCTTGGTCGCTGCCAAAAATTATAACTTCAGTCGTTACCCGTCCACTGGGCCCTGAAGTTAGCAACCCAGTGGATGACTTTGAATTTCGATGCATGGTGGTTTATTTTTTCCACCACACGTGAAATTCGTAATAAGTACTTATTACGATGAAATACTCCGCTATTAGAAAACACGTCCGTTCAGTTCGACGGTTGAATAATTGCTCTTAAATATATTGTGTTTAAAAATTGTGCCCGAAACACATTTTGTTTATATCGGAACATATGAAAAACATTTTTTCTAACAGTGTATATACTGGCTAATGTATTTGGCTAAAAGGGACCAACATGAGCCTTCCTATGTCATCTGAGTTCACGCCTGCATTCCAAAAAATAGTCGCTAAATGATCCATTAAGGAAAAACAAAACCATATCCCAAAAGAGACATACAAAATATAAATATAAAAAGCCAAAAAGGCTACAACCTATCAAACTGAGCTCAAAGAGACCAAAATGTAATAAAATATACTTTCGTTTACGAAAATCATAAGAACACCCACAAAAGGGGTACAAAAACATACAATACATACCATACAATCCTTAAATCTCTCACTTGACCTAACCAACTAACAAAATGTCGAAAAATACTAACAACAAAATATTTCCTCTCTTCCACTAACAAATGTTTCCTTTCTATCGCTTGCCCGATCCCATCCAACTTATTCCTTACTCCCGAACTCTTCTCAATACTACAAGTTAACGAATATCTACTAACCTTACCTTATTGAATCCTACTAACACTCCAATAACTCAGTATATAGGAATAATCCTTATCTTTTTGTTTGAAAATTTAAATTTTTGATATAATATAAAATAAATTGTTCTCTTTAAATTAAGATTTGAGTTATCAAAATTAAACAAATTTAAAGTCAATTTTATGATATTTATTTGAAAAATTAAATACGATTTTAATTTACAGTTCCATATATCATTCTTTTCAAAACCTTCTAAAAGCTCTGTTTAAATTGTTTAAATTCTCTTTACATTAAATTCAATTATGTTATTTATCTAGAGAAATGTATTGGCTACTAAAAACCAAAATTTTCGAAATTCACTAAATATAACGGAAATTGTTAACATTTTGGCAATTTAGTTCGATTCTTGTTGTTTAAAGATAGTAATTTCATTAGTGTCATAAAATGTAATTTTCCTTTTCAAAATTTAACGAAATAACCTGTTGTTTTTACTTTGGAACTTTACAATCGACTTGATTGTATAAAAACTAGATTTAAGTCATTATCTTATAATTTATCTCTTTGTGCAAATGCACAAGCATACGTCGTGTTTAATCTGGACTCCCCAATTTTAACCATTCGTGATGGCTACGGCTGGATCATTAACGGCTACTTTAAACTGATCGTGATCGACTTGGAACGCTATGATAAGATCCTGGACCGATTAGAAACGGAAGCTGCTAAATTAAATGAGACAGATGGTATCCATGATGTCACCTCCTTCCAATTACAAAAAAATCGTACACAACTGATCGAACTAATAGGACCAAAAATCAACAGACATAGAATATCAATTAATTGGATTAGGTCTGCCTGGAAATGGATCGCTGGTTCTCCCGATGCTACAGATTGGGAAGAAATTTTTAAGAGCCAAAATTTCCTTACCACTAACAACAATTTGCAGTATAAAATAAATTCCGAAATTTTTGAAAAGACTAACAGTATTTTGCAGGTCATCAATGGAGTAATTACTTCCACCAATGAAATCTTGGGACATCATCATTTGGCTAAGTTCTCGCAAGAAGTCTATCACAAAATCTCAATCCTGAAGGACGATGTTGGAGAGCTTTTTAGAGCCTATCAGATGGCAAAGGCAGGAATCGTAAACAGTAACCTCCTGGACTTTCAAGAAGTCAATCAATTGATAAGTGAAATTGATGTACACCCATATAACAATGTTATCGAAGCCATGAGTATAGTAAACCATCGATATATACAAATGGCACTCACCTACTGTACAAGAGTGGCCCAAACGAAATTTAACCAACTTATCACACGATTCGTATTCAAAATGGTCAACGAGTTGAGCTACGCTATAAGACGATTTTGATGAGCAAAAACGAAGCATATGGAGTTAAGGGCGGATGTCTACATCTTTCGACAACCATGGTCTGAAGAGGACTGCCTGCCACGACTTCTGAAGGGTCGTCAAACTACCTGCCAGTATATAACAGATTTAAAGTCAAGCGTTGAAGTACTCAAGGAAGATACAATATTCCTGGATAATTTCAATGGCACAGTGTGGTCAGGTAACATTCCAAATTATCTTAATGGTTCGTTTATCTTACAGCTCGAAAACGCGACTATAATGGTGGACAATCAGACTTAATGGAGCACTAACAGTTCAGGAGTGCATATACTACCATCCGTGTTATTCTCTATTGCGAACAAGAGCCTGGGTGTGAACCTTGACCTCGTCCATCAGATGACCGTTGGAAACATACGACTTCTGTGATACCTGAAACAGAAGACTATTTGGTTTGCATCATCCGAAGCGATTGGACTACTAGTGATAGTGGCCTTTTTGATCATCATCTGGAAAAGGTTAACAAGGACCAAGAAGCTCCCCCAGATTAATTTAACGGCACAGACAATGAACTAGACGCTTTGCCAGCGATATACACCTGTGGGAAAGGTATGTCACAACTCAAAGGCAGCAAGTTTGTCATGAAGCGAAGCTACGGGGTAGGTTAGCAGAAGAACGGAATGGCAGTTGAGTTCGGGAACGGATTGGATAAAGTCTTAATTTCAAATGTAATACTTCTATATTTTGTTTATTAATTTGAAATATTTTTCCTTGTAATATTCATTAATAAATTATTTTATAAAGTTGTAAACCTAATTTCTTTTACTATTGCCAGTCGGAGGATATATATATATATATATATATATATATATATATATATATATATATATATATATATATATATATATATATATATATATATATATATATATATATATATATATATATATATATATATATATATATATATATATATATATATATATATATATATATATCCTCTCGACTACATTTGCGACAAAAATGTTCTCTGTGGTTCTTAAAATCTTTGTTTCGGGCAACCCAGAACCAAATTACAAGTTTTACATCTTTTTCAACACGTCTGCGGTTTCGCATTTCAATACACAACAAGTACATCTACACCCAGAAAAAAGTGCCTTCGAAACTAAAGGAAAAAATTTTCATCAATATAGTTTATCCATTTTATTTCCATTAAGGTAAATTTTTGTGAAAAATAATCAAATTTACTCGTTTCAGTAAAAAAATCCTAAACTGTAAGCAGTTAGGAATAGTTCATTAACTAGAATAAGGCATGGAATTTTACTTATACTATTTTCTTCGCTGGGTATAAGAATTTACTACTGAAAAAGAAAATTTTATTCACCGATAACAAAGCATTCGTAAAAATTAACAAAAACCGAACTAAAACCAAGTTTCCTCAAAATTAGTAAAATTTCTTATAAAATGATAATTGCGACTTCCTTTATAATAGAAAGTTTTTCATACATACGAACAACACTTGGCATAGAAAAATATTTTAGTTCATTCGTACTAAGAAGTATGCAATCCTTTCAAAACTTAAGGAAACACACTTGCTAGAATATAGGAAATTTTCCTAAATTTCTATTGTCTACCTGTAATCGATACCTGCCATCGTAATCGATGTGTTTGCGCGTGGGTGTAATCGATATATTTGCGCGTCGGTTGTTTTTTTAGTTGGAATCGCGTTGTTTTGGTATACGGAGAGATTGTTAAAAAATAATATGGTAAAATAATATAAGAAATAACAAATAAAATATATAAAATATTTGTTATTTTAAATTAGTGAGAAAAAATTTCTTTCATTTGTCTTCATTTTGGAATCTTCAATTATCAGGTAATATTCAGTGACGCTAACCTTTTGCAACAAAAATGTTTTATGATTTTTTATATTTGTAGGTATTGAAATTGTAAAAGGAGGACAAAATCGTTAGGCAGCAACTTATTAAAAGTGAAAAGTACAAGAAGAAGAAAAAGTGCGTTTTACAGTTGATAATATCACACGGAAATTGGAAATAGTGGAATAATAAACTAATATTTCAAAGAGATTCGATGCTGTTGATTCTTAATAAATATATTCAATATATTAATAAAACATGTCTTTTATTGAAGATAAAATTGCTTATAGAAATAAATAAAATTGTATTTAAAAACGAAGGTAAGCAGTTTTAATTATGAAGTAAAAGTTTTACCACAAATGTGTAAGATTTGTCGAAATGAATGAACAAATTTCAATAAAATCCTTCCATATATGAATTCAAATTAGTTAAATTTTTTCATTCTGTAGTATAGTGGTATATAAATATAGGAAAATGTTAACTAATATATGGAATGCATTATTCCTAATTTCTACGAAAATCACATCGTTCAAACAAATAAAAATGTCTTTGGCGCTATACGAAGTTCAACTTTCTTCACAATGAGTTCATTTTAACTTAAAGAAGGGGTCACTTTTTTCTGGGTGTACCACTGATTTGGGAAGTTAGTGGAATTTCCTTTTTCTGCCAATTTTGATTTACCACATATGATTGGATCTTAACTAAGTCGGAACCTATTTAATATGTCTCGATGGCAATAGTCTCGACTACATTTGCGAGAAAAATGTTCTCTGAGGTTCTTAAAATCCTTGTTTCGGGCAACCTATGAACCAAATTACAAGTTTTACATCTTTTCAACACGACTGACGTCACGACGTTTTTGCATTTCAATACACAACACATAACGCACAATAACCAATACTCTTATCATTGTAACACACAGTTGCTAACGATATTTAAAAACAACAGTTATAACAAAGAAAACGAAGAAAAGGCAAGAACTGGTGTTTTTTGCTTGAGTGACTATTTTTACAGTTAATTTATATATATATATATATATATATATATATATATATATATATATATATATATATATATATATATATATATATATATATATATATATATATATATATATATATATATATATATATATATATATATATATATATATATATATATATATATATATATATATATATATTTAACATGTCTCGATGGCAATAGTCTCGACTACATTTGCGAGAAAAATGTTCTCTGTGGTTCTTAAAATCTTTGTTTCGGGCAACCTATGAACCAAATTACAAGTTTTACATCTTTTCAACACGACTGACGTTTTTGCATTTCCATACACAACACATAACGCACAATAACCAATACTCTTATCATTGTAACACACAGTTGCTAACGATATTTAAAAACAACAGTTATATCAAAGAAAACGACGAAAAGACAAGAACTGGTGTTTTTTGCTTGAGTGACTATTTTTACAGTTAATTTAATAAAACAATTTCGCGCAAAAACGCGCAACATTTTATTACTTAATATAAAAGCCTAGGAATTGTAGTTTATTAATACATTAATATCCTAACGCCAAGTGACCCCATTCATATTTAAATATCCAAGAATATTTTGAAAATAGCCAAAATTTAGACACATTTTAAAATATTTGTCAAAATATTTATACACATTTTTCGTTTACACAATTTTGTAGAACAACGCTAAAATACCTGAGATTGAAGTAGTAGGTTAATACCAATTGTAATTCAATACTTTTAATGGGTTTTGGGGATTTTTAATGGGTTTAAGTCCGTTAAGTAAACAAATAGCACAGTGGGGTGGATAGTATAATTTGAGAAATAATTTTTTTTATTTTTGAATTTAATGGGTTTGAGGACGTTAAGTAAATAAGATCGGCATTCGGTGGGTCTGTGTATGAAATTTTAATGGGTTTGAGGACTTTAATGGGTTTGAGTCCGTTAGGTAAACAATGTCAGAGTGGGTGGGGATGTAAAAATGTACTATGTTTTTAGGATTTTTAATGGGTTTGAGGACGTTGAGTAAACATTCCCATGGTGTGTTTGTTTATGAAAATTAAATGGGTTGGAGAACTTTAATGTGTTTGAGGATGTTAAGTAAAGATTCCCACGGCGGGATATGGAAGTTCAATGGTTGATAAAGTATAAAAGTTGGTCGTTATATTTCATGCTAATCAGAATATATTATGTATTGAAATTATTGAGAGATAATAACGGATAACGGAGATTTTGATTGCTGATTTTAACAAGAAAAATTTGAAGAAAATTATTCACTTGAAGGATATGGAGGCGCAGAAGAACTATGAGATCATTGGGTGTGAATAGAACTTCTACAAATTATGGTGAATCGGTGGTTCTCAATCTGAAGGAGGATGATCAGATGTTTTATTTGTCGAAGAGGTTCAACATAGTGAGCAACGAATCCATTGAATGTTTAAGTGGGGGAAAATTCTCGATATCAAGAAAACCTCTTTCCGAAGAGGAAGATTCTCCTAGCAGATTGGAGTTGAAGCAATGTTCGTCTGAGGATGCTTTTTATATATCATACTAACAAATGTATTACAATGAGTAACAGACAAGATAAATAAATATTATTTTTATAAATAAAAAAAAAATAAATGAAAAAATTTTTTAATTTTCACAATTATTTTCTGAAAGAATTTGTATAGAAAAGACCCATGGTGCATCTCTGTGCAAAATGGCAAACATTGGGTCGCACATATGTATTTTTGGAGTATGGTGTGGTCATCGAAGAATATGATGTTGTTGGGTTTTTTGTTCTAAATTTCTGTCGCGAAATTGGACGGCTAATTATGTGTCATGGAATTTTGTTCTCAGATGATTGTTTACGTATATCTGCAAGACTTGTTTCGTACGTCTTAGATCCCTCTGTTCGGGTTTGTTGCAATTGTGTAGCAGATACAATGAATATGTTTATTTTACATTGCAATCGATATTAACCGAGTATTGAATTCAAGGAGTTTGAAGAGTGAATGTCCTTTGTTTTGTTTTGTGTTTTTTTTGTGACGTAATATTTGAGACTTATATGACTGATATGAATATGGTTTCATTTGATCTCATTAAGTTGTTTACACGAATTTGTCAAGATCTTGGTTTTGTTCAATTTCAATCAGTTTGATTGAAAGTTTGTGTATGTGTGGCATGTGGAGTGTAGTTGTATGACCAATCGTAGCCTTGACTTCGAAATTGTCGCTGGATTCTTTATTATTTTTTCTTTTTGCTGATTTGTGATTATCCAAGAACTATAGACCCAGAATCACAGAAAAAATCCAATGAGAAAAAAAACAAAGATACTAACCATACCCAACAGTGTAAAAATTTTGGTTTAAGTAAAAATGAATGTTTTATTTGATGGTAGCGTTAATTAGCGCACAGAAATAGTCAGTTAAACATGGATCGATTTCACCGTGAAGATGCTCGTTTGGAAACTTTCGATATTTGGCCCGCAGATTATATAAGCAGAAATGTGTTGGCAACGACGGGGATGTTTTATATAGGAGAAGCAGATATTGTTAAGTGTTATTTCTGTAAAATCGAAATATACTCCTGGAAACAAACAGATGACCCATTATCTGAACATCAGCGTTGCCAGAATTGTTTCACCAAAAACCGCTAGATTTGCCCAAAAATATAGCTAAAAAATTCTAAAAAATAGCTAGAAAATAAGCTAATTTGTTTTGTATAAAAAGTCACATTTTTTATTGAAATTTAATAAACTTAAAGGCTTTATTTCACTTAAAAAGCATATTATTTTAATTGTATTCATTTTAATTCTACTTCTGTGAGACTGTAACAATATCTAAGTCATATTAGCTCTGTTTGCGTACTCGATACATTTTGATTACTATCACACATTTTAACTGGAAGTCCGTCGTTTACATTTCCCCGTAAAAACATTTTTCCCAGTAAAAACTTGCAATTATCAGCTGGTTAATCATCAACAAATCCAATGTGCGATATATTGCACAATGTCACATAGAAGTGCATTAGAAAATATCAATATATTTCGTTTTAACCGACGAATTGATGAAGTTGTACACTTCTCCTAATCTTACCCAGGAGAATAAACCTCATTCTTATTGTCTTGCAAGTTTGTACTGAATAACTTTTATTGGAAAATGACCCAAACAAACCTATTGTTGTTAAAATTTCGTAAATGTAAATCCATTCCATTAATAAATAGCAGATTTGTTTTTATCGCGGGTTTAAAAATGTTTTGATCCTATCAATACGATATTTTTATTGTATTTTTTGATGTTAAAAAAATAATACCACATTCAAAACTTTATTTCCTTAATCATTCCAAAGAATTTGGAATTGATTTCGAGTCAAATTTTAATTTATTTGTTTTTTTCAGCTTTTTCTTCGAGAGCTATCAAAGTGCTTTAGAAACGTGCTAACGACAACTTAAATTTCCAAATTCAGACTCCATTTCAAGTAGAAATTATTCTATGTATACGTATACGTTGAAAAACATCGTATATTTTTGAACGTTTTTATGGTTTGTGGTCAAGATACAAAAACTCCACAAATTTAAACACTATTTCATTAATTTTAACATTTTTTTAGAGTTGACCATAGCCTTCTTTCATGTAAAGATACCCATTTTAAGTTAAATCACTTAACTATAAGGACAATACGACTTTATCGGCTTTTGGACAAGGAAAACAGTTTATATAAAAGAAATTCACAAATGATATTATAACCAAAATTCGCGTTCGTATCTTAAGGGAGTGAAATCTTTGGTCTCACGACAATACTTTTTCAATGTACAAAGCAATTCACATCTACTATTTTAATTTAGTAATATTATAATAACTTGAGAATATTATAATAATATAAAAAGGATAAACGAGTCAAATGCTAATATTCCTAGTAATGTACTGACAGTTTATATAAGGAATTTGTATGGTAATATTAGATTTACAGTTTACGATAACTTTTATGAATATGAGGAAAAAACTTTACAACAAGGTGTATTTGCTGCAAAAATGCCCGCACAGTGGCTGGAGTCATTATTAATGTTTCAATTGAGCTTTGAAATATGTGGAAAACCTTATTCTGGCAGTAAGGTTGAGAAAAAAACGCCGTTTCATCCCTATTTCAATAGAAACACTTCAAAAATAAAAAAAAAACCAAAAACACACTGTTAGAAAAATATGTTTTTCATATGTTCCGATATAAACAAAATGTGTTTCGGGCACAATTTTTAAACACAATATATTTAAGTGCAAACATTTAATGTTCCTAAACTAACACTAAATGTTTGGGACACATATGTTAATATGTTAGAATATATTATGTTTGGGGCATGAATGTTTCATAAAAATAATATGTGTGAATGTAAACATATATAAATTTACAAATTTCGAGTAGACATATATATGTTGTGATATTTTATTTAGAGAGCGACAGAGAGAGAGAGAGAGAGTATAGAGAAAGAAATAGAGATGTAAACCGGGAGGGTTGACGAAAGATATCAACATAACACAGCGAGAGAATCAAAAGGGAGCAATTTCTGTGAAACCGCTTGTATGTTGTTTCGGAAAACTGTTTTATGATAAGGCCAAAAATTTAATATGCTTAAGTCTAAATATTATTTAATTTGAATATTAGAATGAGTATTCGGAGTAAAGAGAATAGACATTCGGAACCAAGAGAATAAACCAAGAGGAGTTGACGGACACCTTCAAGTAGAAAAGCGGACATTAAGTTCGAGTTTTACAGCTAAAACAATTGAAAAAGTTTTTTTTTCTTTAAAATGAATTATTAAAGAAAAGTAAAAGGCAAAACATTTCCATTTTAGAGTGATAATGCCAACTTAATACCAGCCTTAAAGGTAAAAATTAAGTACAAATGTGTAAATTTAAAAAAAATGGTGTTCGGTCGGAGCAGGGATTGAACCCACGACCCTTTGCATGCAAGGCAGACATGCTAACCACTGCTCCACGTGGCCAACAAATGTATGTTTCTGTTAAATAATGTTATGTTTCTATGGGGTCGCGGGCGCTGCAAACTATGCTATATTAACTTATAACGATAATTGTCTACAGGAGACCATAACAGCTACGTAGCCCAGTGAATAGTGTGTCGGCTTACAAACTGTATGGTCCTCCGTCCAGGAGAAAGGTAAAATTTAAAAAATTAAAAAAAAATGAATAATTTCTTCAAAATTATTTGTATTACACAAAAAGGTGCCAAGAACTAAAAAATTTCGTGGAATTGAAAATTATATGAGGGAATGAGCACAATCTTCTTTGGGGAAAATTCTTCCAAGCATATAATATTTTTGGGCTCAAAATGCTTCCAAACATATAATATGTTCACATAAAACAAACATATTAATGTTTCGGCAGTATCCAATAATATATGTGATTCCTGCAAAATATGTTTGGAACATATGTTAGAGAAGCGATTTTTTTTTGAGGGTGCAGCTAAAAGGGTCATAGGTAGGTAAAAAGCCGGAAAAAAAGCTAAAAGCTAAAGGCATTTTTTCCCCGCTAAACGAAAAAAAGCCAAATCTAGCGGGAAAGTAGCTAAATTGGCAACGCTGCTGAACATCTACTTTAATCAATAAATTGCCCTTCATTAAGGCGATGTACGACTAACAATGTACCTATAAATTCTACAGAACTCCATCAGATGGTACCTACACTTGGATGCGATACATGTGGTATGCATGATTTTAATATAAAACGAAGAGTGACTAGTAGGTTAGGTTATGTGGCAGCCCGATGTATCAGGCTCACTTAGACTATCAGTCCATTGTGATACCACAGTGGTGAAGAGTGACTAGTAGCAAGAGGAAATTGTGCTGTTGTTTATTTTAAGACATACAATCAATAAAGCTTGAATGAAAAAAAAAAACATAGAATTTGTTTTATTATTTATTTATTTAGTTCATGACCAAGTCTTGAATTTTCTCAAAATTTTTCTCTAGATAAACAAATAGCTTCTAAACATTATTTACGGCACTCTTAAATTTGTTATTTGAATGAATATGGCAAGATGTCTTATAGTTATATGAGTTAAAGGGTGTTATTTAAGAACTTTAATTGGTTTAAGGCCTTCAAGTAAACATTCTCATTTTGATTTGATGATGATTTCAACAACAAAACTTTGAAGAAACCTATTCCATGGAGGCGCACAGGACTGTGTGATTGTTGGGTGAGTTGAGATAGTTCTTATTCTGAGGGAGGATGATATTTGCTGAAGAGGTTCAACACATTGACCGATGAAGCCAACCGACGTTTATGTGGGGGAGAATTCTCAATATTCAGAAAACCGCTTTCAGAAGAAGAAAATTATCTTAGTACATTGGAGTGAAAGCAATGTTCGTCTGCAGACGCTTTTATATAGGGTATTGACAAATGTATTATAAAGAGGAATAACAAATAAATAAAGGTTTTTATAAATAAAAATAATTCATTTTTTGTTTAAATTTTACAATTACCTTTTTTAAAGACTTGGAGTAAAAAATGCCCATGGTGCGTTTATGCAAAACGCCAAACGTTGGTAGCACATATGTTCTTTTAGAGTTTGTGTAGTGAACTTTGTGAGCATCGAAGAATATGCTGCTGTTTAGTTGTATGTTTCTGTAGATTGCTTACGTATATTTGCAAGCCATGGTTCGTCCGTCTCAAATCCTTCTGTATAGTTTCTTTCCAATGATTTCTATCTGTTGTTATGTACGGTGGTGGTAGACTGTTGAGGGCTAGACAGTTTGGCTAAGCGGTGTGGAATTGCATTACCAAATCACTTATATGTTTCTATCGATGGCATACGAATGGTGGTAAATTATTAAAAGTTAGTTCGTTTGTACAAGCAGTATGGAATTGCGTTACCATCTAGCTCATAAGTTTCTATCGATGACATACGGATGATGGTAGATGGTTAAACCTCAACATTTGCTGACCCATGTGCGCCGGGCGTGGTACGGTGGATGGTCCATTCGGCTTAGCGTCAGCGTGGAGGCGTGGAGTCCTTGGTCCGCCATGAGTCAGAAGGTACCGTATAAACAAGCAAAGGAAACAAAATCGTACCACTACAAATATCTTCAAATCTTACTAACACAGATGTTACTAAAATCTTTTATGAAAATCCATTTTTGTGGGATCTAGGTGTTATTAGATCCCGATGACCCACCCTATGGGATACTAAAGTGCCATCCCCCTTTGGACCACTTTCAATTTAATAAGGGCCCCCATGATCTCATGACTCTAGTTCCTCTCTACATTACCTGTGATCCGTCTATTAGCAATCCATGACTACTGTGTCCATTTCATTCATAAAGTAATTCATTTATTAAAGGGATGAAAATTAAGATAATCGTAGTAAATCGTAAAGTACATAGGATCTTATTCAATAGCACAATAGATAATTTGCTTAACAGGGCTTAAATTCATATTGAATATATATATATATATATATATATATATATATATATATATATATATATATATATATATATATATATATATATATATATATATATATATATATATATATAAAGGGTGATTCTTTTGAGGTTAGGATTTTCATGCATTAGTATTTGACAGATCACGTGGGATTTCAGACATGGTGTCAAAGAGAAAGATGCTCAGTATGCTTTGACATTTCATCATGAATAGACTTACGATCTGCCACAACGTCGAATTTTCAGTGAATGGGCCCTAGAAAAGTTGGCAGAAAATCCGCTTTTTTATCGACAAATTTTGTTCAGCGATGAGGCTCATTTCTGGTTGAATGGCTACGTAAATAAGCAAAATTGCCGCATTTGGAGTGAAGAGCAACCAGAAGCCGTTCAAGAACTGCCCATGCATCCCGAAAAATGCACTGTTTGGTGTGGTTTGTACGCTGGTGGAATCATTGGACCGTATTTTTTCAAAGATGCTGTTGGACGCAACGTTACGGTGAATGGCGATCGCTATCGTTCGATGCTAACAAACTTTTTGTTGCCAAAAATGGAAGAACTGAACTTGGTTGACATGTGGTTTCAACAAGATGGCGCTACATGCCACACAGCTGGCGATTCTATGGCCATTTTGAGGGAAAACTTCGGAGAACAATTCATCTCAAGAAATGGACCGGTAAGTTGGCCACCAAGATCATGCGATTTGACGCCTTTAGACTATTTTTTGTGGGGCTACGTCAAGTCTAAAGTCTACAGAAATAAGCCAGCAACTATTCCAGCTTTGGAAGACAACATTTCCGAAGAAATTCGGGCTATTCCGGCCGAAATGCTCGAAAAAGTTGCCCAAAATTGGACTTTCCGAATGGACCACCTAAGACGCAGCCGCGGTCAACATTTAAATGAAATTATCTTCAAAAAGTAAATGTCATGGACCAATCTAACGTTTCAAATAAAGAACCGATGAGATTTTGCAAATTTTATGCGTTTTTTTAAAAAAAAAAGTTATCAAGCTCTTAACAAATCACCCTTTATATATATATATTATATATAGTGATGGATAGAAACCTATCCCACTGTGAGACATCCTTTTCGCATCAGAACCTAATAATTTTAATATAACACACTAATCTCGAATATAATTATAAATAAAAATTTCGGATGAGTTAAAAAAAAAACACAGTAAAATATGCGAAGGTTACACTGGAATGCTACTTTTTGTCCTGAAAGTGGGTTAGCTTTCTAAGGTATATCCTATTATAAACAAAGACGTCGAATGTAAGAATATCCACAATTCAAAGTTGCTTAAGAAACTAGTTAGCGTTTCATAAACTTGTGTATAATATGTCGGCTTTCCGTCGACTCAATGAAAAAAAGACAATTATTAAAAATATCATAATATAATATTGGAAACATTTGTACTGAGCTTTAATATAATAATTTGTAATGATCGAGTTGGTATATAATATGTATATCGTGTCACGACTATTTTCCGATACGTACTCAAACATTTATATATAACATAAAACCCAAATAGGAGTATGTATGCACCAATTTCTGATTTTTACGGAATTTAGAAAAGGGTTAATTTCTTCACAACCAATGTTCTTTAAACAATGCACCATACATTTGTGCGTACAAGACAAGAACTCACTAATGTCAATGTCCCTTAAAATTTTCCTACTTAATTCGATGGAATTCTGTAAGGCTAGGGTTTTGTAACACTAACTTAGGTTAGGTTAGGTTATGTGGCAGCCCGATGTATCAGGCTCACTTAGACTATTCAGTCCATTGTGATACCACAGTGGTGAACTTCTCTCTTATCACTGAGTACTGCCCGATTCCATGTTAAGCTCAATGACAAGGGACCTCCTTTTTATAGCCGAGTCCGAACGGCGTTCCACCTTGCAGTGAAACCACTTAAAGAAGTTTTGAAACCCTCAGAAATGTCACCAGCATTACTGAGGTGGGATAATCCACCGCTGAAAAACTTTTTGGTGTTCGGTCGTAGCAGGAATCGAACCCACGACCTTGTGTATGCAAGGCGGGCATGCTAACCATTGCACCACGGTGGCTCCCTAACACTAACTTGTTTTGACCAAAAATTAATTGCTTAATCTTTCCAACAGAAGTGATTTGCAACTAGTTAAAAGGTTGGAAAAAAATTAGCCATACGATACTCATTACACGATAATTGTTAATATGCGAAAATTCTAAATTTCTGAGACAAACGTACATAGACCTAAAACATTAAACATAGGATTCAAACTTATCATTAATTATCATAACGAAATTACTTAATTTGTTTGGGTCAAGGATAGTCGTAAGAACATAATTTATAAATTATCAGGTCACAGTTGGCGATAATTATCAGATCACAGTTGGCGATAATTACAAATCGCTTTGGAATACACATCATGTGGTCACTAACATATAATATCCATGTACTTACATAAAGATAAACAATATACCGCCAGCATATAAATAGCAGGATGTTCTAATAGTTCCAAAGTTTGTCGAATTGCCTTCCTTTTTTATTCCGTCAAATTTCCTTGCGAAATTTTCTCTTGTACCAGAACTTTTTTGAAGGAAAACCCATTGAAATCCAAAAGCCCCCCCACCGCTTTTGGATTTCAATGGGGTTTCCAAGCAAATTCAAACGGTTTCTCGTGGCGTCTGCGTCCACGTGGGTCTACCCCATACGGCTTTTAATGTACCACAAAGTTGATATTTGGAGCCTTCGTTTTTCCCTTTATCCAGTTAAAATATCGTCTTTAAAATAGGTCAAATGTCAACGGAATCCAATAAGCAATATTTGAAACTTATTTCCATGTGAAGTGACAGGCTCGCCGGCCGTTGGCTAGCGTTTTCTGAGCGTTGAAGGCTATTTACCCTTCATGAAAATTTAAAATTCATTGTAAGTATTTTGTCTTTTCATAAGCTGAAAAGTTTTGCAAAAACTTACCACAATCAAAAATGTAAAATCGTATAAGCGTCGCTGTACAAAAACATATACTTGTGATCGGTTACACTTTAAAATAGATTTTATGTCCACCGTTATATTAGAAAAAAAGCTTGTACTAACTAGAGCACTACCACTTCAAAAGAATTTGTTCCTCACTTGGCCGACTCAATACAGTAAATGAATGAGGAGTTTGCAAATTTTTCTCCCTACACCTTGTCTATGTGCAAAAAACCAGTTTCTCTTGCTACGATCATATCCAACTGTGTGTAGTTGCCACTCTTCCTTACTGATTATGCTGTAGAGGGTAATGACAATCATGCAACTACTACATAAGCCGGCCAACAAGTTGTCCGACAAGCGATCCCTTGGACCCTATTGCCAAAGTTGACACAACAAACCCGATGAGTTACCGGAGGCCAGCTACAGGTTAATACATCGGGAAGTCGATTACGACTACGAACGTGG
This sequence comes from Haematobia irritans, assembly GCF_050003625.1. Classification (NCBI taxonomy): domain Eukaryota; kingdom Metazoa; phylum Arthropoda; class Insecta; order Diptera; family Muscidae; genus Haematobia; species Haematobia irritans. The sequence goes on along the minus strand of NC_134397.1, from coordinate 99,176,419 downwards.
GGAAGAACTACGACCCTGGGATATACGGCCGGGCCTAACCATAACCATAATCGATCGATAACAATTGATCCGTGTCCCCATTCCTACACTAAATCCTGCCGCTTTCGCCGTGATTGTACGTGACTCATATGCAAAATATATATAATCGATTCGTCGTATTTTGCCTTATGCGCCGACTATGCAGCTTGTAGGGTACCTTGGCGATGACGCTATACCCGTCTGCTCTCACTTCAATTCAACATTCCATCCGTACCAAGCAATTGTATGGCTTCAGATTTCGGCCCATTTGAGACACACTGAGAAAATTCCAAGAGCGAATTAAAACAAATCAAATATAAATAAATACACAAAAAAATTGTTGACTCATTCACGAAATTAATTGATCCAATGTATTTCTTTTAATTGAAATGTCTTCAATCACAGAAATGATAATATCAAAAAAAAATAATTGAAGTCAATTAAAAAATTTAATTGATCCAACAAAATATTAATTGATACCATTAATTTTTGTGATTGATTTTTTGTTTCAATTAAAAAATTGTTGAATCAATTAAATTTTTATTGGAAAATTTTCCTAAAACTCAGTTATTACTTTAATTCGAAAAATTTTTTCGTGAAATGTTTTCCTGTGTACATTTCCAAAAGAAAAGTTTAGAGGGGCCCTCTTATCTATTTTGTAGGTACGGCATGTTGAAGGTCCTTGGCATGATAAATACCAATCGGCCTCCCGTTCATGTCCTCGATCTCATAGAGGTGACGCCCCGATTGCCTCAAAACTCGACACCGCACAAACTTCTTACAAAGTTTAGCGCTTATACTCTTGGACGCATCGCTGAGAATAAAATTCCTACGTAGAATCTCCTGACCAGGGAGAAACCGAGTCTCACGGCAGCGAGTGTTATACTTTCTAGAGGAATTTTCATAGGCTCGATGGAGATTCTCCTTCACTTGACTTCTGAGAATCTGCATCACGCTACTCTTAGGTACTATATCTATGTCCCCCTCCTCCATCGCCCCTAACTTTTCGGCTAAATCATAAGCACTCGCATGTGTGATCATATTTAGACCGAAAAGTGAAAAGTAGGGCGAAAAGCCGGTGGACGTATGCTGTGTACATCTCAAAGAGCATTCGACTGCAGACAAATGTCGGTCCCAGTTGCGTTGGTCCTCCGTAACATATGCACGAATCGCTGCGATGATGTTACGATTAACCCTTTCGGACGCATTTGCCTGAGGAGAGTACACAGCGTTACGAATCTGTCTAAAGCCATACTTTTCTAAAAAGGACGAGAATTCGTGGGACTCAAATTGCTTCCCGTTATCCGAATGAACCAATTGTGGTACCCCAAATTTATGAAAAACCTCAGACTCAAGAAATTTCACAACCAAAGATGAAGTTGCTTTCCGCATGGGTTTAAGAAGCACGTACTTAGTGAGATGGTCAAGTACAATGAGTATAAAGGCGTTTCCCGTTTTGGACCTAGGGAATGGACCCAAGAAATCTATGTAGATTTTCTGCCACGGACGACAGGTCACGGTCTCCGCCCCCATAGGTGGGCGTAAAATCCTATTGAGCGCCTTTACCTCTTTGCACAAAATACACTGGTTGACATAATTCCTCATTTGTAACGCCATTTTAGGCCAATAGAAGTACTGCCTCAAACTTGCGATTGTTCGTCCGATCCCGCAATGTGATTTCGTAGTCGGTTCGTGAGCGTTGGCAATTAAATCCCGTGTAAGGCCCGAAGGAACCCACAGCTTCCATGTAAAAGATTCATTGACCGGGTTGCCATCGAATGGTAATGTCCGCTTATAAATGAAAAGTCCGTCCACCTTCAAATCTGGCAAACTGTCCTGGTGTTCATTTATGTGCTCCCTAAGCTGAACGTACTCCTCGCCTTGGAATTCCTCCGACTTCATGTCGATTAGAGGTTTCTCGCCAACGAACTTATTGAGTTCGTCAATATGAAGGCGGGATAAGGTATCTGCCACGACATTTTGACTGGCCTTTCTATGTTCGATATCGAATTTGAAACCTTGAAGCTGAAGGCTCCAACGCGCGAGTCGTCCGCTTAGGTCTTTCTGGCCCATCAACCATTTCAGAGAGCTGTGATCCGTGACTACCGTAAACTCCATCAATTCGATAAAGGGCCTAAACTTCCTGATAGCGCTCACTACGGCTAGGCATTCTCGCTCCATGACGCTATAATTGCGTTGAGCACTTGAAAGCTGCGCCGAGTAAAACGCTATTGGCCTCTCTAAACCAGTCCCATCAATTTGGTACAGAACAGCACCCACTCCCAAATTCGAGGCATCGCACTGCACGCTTCTCAAAATCCGGGTGCGTAAGGATCGGACTAGTAGTCAGGGCCGTCTTCAGTCTTTCAAACGCGTCTATGGCCTCAGAATCGAAGTTAAATGTAGCCGATTTCCTAAGAGTTCATGTTATAGGAGCCGTAATTGTCGCATAATCCCGTATAAACCTTCTAAACCAAGAGCAGAGTCCTAAGAACGCCTGACATCTCGGGTACATCGTGGAATGGGGATCTTCGTAATGCTTTCGATCTTTTCGGGATCGGCTTTAAGATTTCCCCCTCCAACAATGTATCCGAGATACCGGAGTTCCTTCTGGCAAAACTTAGACTTCCTAATGTTAATCGTCAGGTTAGCATGCGACAACAAATCGCCAACCCTTCTCAACAATGCCATATGGTCGCCAAATCCGAAGACACAACTAGCAAATCGTCCAAGTAGACGAAAACGCGCTGTCGCAGTTCCGGGACGATCACTTTATCCATCAACCGACATAACCTTTGAGCTGCGTTGCACAGACCAAAAGGCACGACGGTGAAGTGGTAATGAGGTCGTCCAGGAACTGTAAAAGCTGTTTTCGGCCTACTATCCACAGCCAACGGGATCTGCCAAAAGGCGTCCTTCAAATCGATATTAGATATATAGTATGTGTCCTGTAAACGTCCCAAAAGAGAGTCGATGTATGGGAGCGGATACGCGTCTTTAACCGTCTTTTCATTTAACTTACGGGCGTCCAAGCAAAGCCTGTTCTTCTCCCCTCTGCGAACCAGAGTTACGGGAGAATTCCAGGGGCTGTTGCTGACTTCTATGACCCCTAAGGCTAACATCCGGTCGAGCTCCGCATACATCAACTTCTCCACAGCCCGTGAAATCGGATAATGGCGCTGCTTGATGGGTGTGGCGTCCGATGTGTCAATTTCATGCTCCTCCATCCATGTTTTTCCAAGACCATGAATTTCGAAGTCTAGAAAATGCGACTTGGCTTCTTCTAAGGCTTCCTGTTGCTTTCCCGACAGAAAATGTATATTGGAATCTGTATTCACCACACTTACGCTGGAAACAAGGTTTGGGGCAACAGAAAAGCGTTTCCAAAAGTCGACACAACAATACATTACATTTTCCAGAGTTGGCACCAGATAAACCTCGAAAGGATGTGTTCGGTTGTCATACGAAATATCAACCATAATTTTACCTATGCATGCTGCTCGTTGTCCGTTTGCAGTACCTGCGCTACTCTTGTAAACCGGGATAATCTCTACATCTAATCTCTTGACTAGCTCCTCACAACCCCTTCCAAGAACTGTAACGGTGGCTCCGCTGTCAAATAAAGCAGTTATTTTAGTATTGTTCACCATCACATCTCGAAAAGGTCTGGAATCAGTATCGAGTACCTCATTGAATGTGGTCGAGGTTATTTCTTTTCGGAACTGACACCGTCGCCTATACCTCTCACGGGTTTTCAAAATCCTCTTAGTGACAGTCATAGGTGCAGTAATTTCCGAATTGAAAATCCTCTTCCTAACCTCTATATAATTGGCCAACCGCTCGTGAAAGGTCTCGTTCACCCGTCCGTTTCCCATCTGACACTTATCACATTGCGGTGCTATCACTCCCTGTGCGCCACACCGGAAGCAGAACAAGGCTCGTTGAGTCGAGGTACACCTTCTGAACGTGTGACCAGGGAGACCGCAGTTCCAGCATCTCAAAGTTTCCTTACCAGGCCCCATTTTCTGGACAGACCGAATACGCAATTCTTCTACTTGTTCGGCCGCATCGCACACATCATCCTCGTATACTTCGCTCACGTTTTTAGTGTTCGCGTTGTATCGAGTCTTCAGTAGGAAATCGCGTTCCATCAAATCCTCGGCCTTTCTGCATTCAGTCCTAAGATGCTCGACCGAATAGATTTGTACGCCAAAAATCATGTGCGCAAGTTTTGACTTCAACCCAGCTCTAATTATATCCACCACTTCATAATCATGAAGTGGTTTACTGAGCTTATTCCTCAAACTTGTCACAGCGTCAATGAACTGAGCAGATTTCTCATCCCTACCTTGTTTCCTGTCTATAATTTGTCTCAGTACCTCGATATTCGTTCTGTAGTGCTGAAATTCACGAACCATGTCGTTCTCTAAATCATCTAAAGTCAAATTAGGGTACAATTGGATTCTATCCCAATACCACTGGTTCGGTCTACCTTCTAAAAGATGGTGAAAACCATCTACCAGTTCTTGATTGGGAACCCCGTAACTTTTCTGTAGCCGGTTTACACGGAATACAAATTCTTCCACAGAGTCTTTGAAGTTCCGTCGAACTTTATGCCCCACTATCCGATAAATGGGTATTTCGTGTTGTGCGGTTGATAACCTGAAGCAGCCGATGGTAATTTGGTATACGGTTGGGTTTGGGTAGAGTCTTGTGATGGTCTGTACCGTTCGCGGTTATGTGTATCACCCAGAGGCGGTAAATCATGTGGCCACCGAACATTTCCAGAAGTTGGTTCAGCATTGTCAGAAGTGGGAGAAGAGTTTGACAGGGCGACCTTAACGGCCTCTGCGATAGCTACCTTCATCTCGGACCGCATCAACTGCATCATGGACGCCTGCGCGGCACCTACGGCAGCCTCCACCACCTCAAAAACTCCCGTACTATTAAACCTGTCCCCCACACTGTTATTTTCCCCACGCTGAGTAAGAGGGCTATACTCCGGTGGGGTAACGCTGCTCGTATCACTTGCCTGTCCCGTACCATCGGCCGGGTTACTCACATTATTCGCCGGAAGTGAACCTATCGTCCCATCGTCGATATGAAGCGGTGTTCTAACTCTCTGGTCAATAGAAGCATTGCCAGTCTGACGGAGTGCAGTGTCAAAATGAACACCTGCGTTAATCGCAGGGTCTCGATTCGGATTAGGCAGAATATTATTTGAGCCCGTGGCGGTAGCGCCAGAATGGTGCGGACGGTTGTCCATTACGAAAAACGTCAAAAATAAAAAATCAAAATCAATGGGTTTGAAAATGCGAAGATAGATCCACAAGTATACAAAGCTAACAAGCTTGATACGAAAATTGCCAAAAATTGTCGACGACAGTTTATACCAAAAACCCCAAGAAAACAAATCAATGCAATGAAATAAAATATAAAAAATATGAAATATTGAAAATTTGAAAAATTCAAACCAGTATAGAAAACTTTATCCCCAATCTTATTTACTAATTGGATATTCATTCACTAAACCATGAAAAACATTCACAAGTTCTGTGCTTTGCTATATAGAAAAGTAACAAGGTCAATGAACTGTTTAAATTTTAAACAGTTCTGCACAACAAGGCGCAATATAGAATGGTTAAATTATGTATTCGTAAGGTATAAATTCAATATCTCGAATAAATGGTAATGTGAGGTGGAACGTAGAGTCAGACAAAAAAATGTTTTCATAATTGGGTAACATCTTAAAGAAAATTTAAAGAGTCTCGCCTACAAAAACGTAATACTAATGCAATTGGGTAACCCATACCGTAGTCGCCTCAAGACACAGTATTACTAGGAACAAAAACTAAATAACACCAACCAAGCAAGTATAACTCGGAATACCAAGAATCACGACTAGCTGGGCAATAGTTATGAAATACAAAATCATAGTTTGATCGCTATAGCTACATCGCCATACAATGATTTGCACTAGTCGACTCAAACAGAATATGTACAATAACACTAGGTCTCCTATCGCAATAACTGACAATCTTAAATAACTTTCACCTAGACGCAGGAACCGAATGTCATGTACGTTGGGCGCCATCTTGCTATGTACGTTGGTGGTAGACTGTTGAGGGCTATACCGTTTGGCTAAGCGGTGTGGAATTGCATTACCAAATCACTTATATGTTTCTTTCGATGGCATACGAATGGTGGTAAATTATTAAAAGTTAGTTCGTTTGTACAAGCAGTATGGAATTGCGTTACCATCTAGCTCATAAGTTTCTATCGATGACATACGGATGATGGTAGATGGTTAAACATCAACATTTGCTGACCCATGTGCGCCGGGCGTGGTACGGTGGATGGTACATTCGGCTTAGCGTCAGCGTGGAGGCGTGGAGTCCTTGGTCGCCATGAGTCAGAAGGTACCGTATAAACAAGCAAAGGAAACAAAATCGTACCACTACAAATATCTTCAAATCTTACTAAAACAGATGTTACCAAAATCTTTTATGAAAATCCATTTTTGTGGGATCTAGGTGTTATTAGATCCCGATGACCCACCCTATGGGATGCTAAAGTGCCATCCCCCTTTGGACCACTTTCAATTTAATAAGGGCCCCCATGATCTCATGACTCTAGTTCAGCTCTACATTACCTGGGATCCGTCTATTGTAAAGTACATAGGATCTTATTCAATAGCACAATAGATAATTTGCTTAACAGGGCTTAAATTCATATTGAAAATATATATATTATATCTAGTGATGGATAGAAACCTATCCCACTGTGAGACATCCTTTTCGCATCAGAACCTAATAATTGTAATATAACACACTAATCTCGAATATAACTATAAATAAAAATTTCGGATGAGTTAAAAAAAAAAAAACACAGTAAAATATGCGAAGGTTACACTGGAATGCTACTTTTTGTCCTGAAAGTGGGTTAGCTTTCTAAGGTATATCCTATTATAAACAAAGACGTCGAATGTAAGAATATCCACAATTCAAAGTTGCTTAAGAAACTAGTTAGCGTTTCATAAACTTGTGTATAATATGTCGGCTTTCCGTCGACTCAATGAAAAAAAGACAATTATTAAAAATATCATAATATAATATTGGAAACATTTGTACTGAGCTTTAATATAATAATTTGTAATGATCGAGTTGGTATATAATATGTATATCGTGTCACGACTATTTTCCGATACGTACTCAAACATTTATATATAACATAAAACCCAAATAGTAGTATGTATGCACCAATTTCTGATTTTTACGGAATTTAGAAAAGGGTTAATTTCTTCACAACCAATGTTCTTTAAACAATGCACCATACATTTGTGCATACAAGACAAGAACTCACTAATGTCAATGTCCCTTAAAATGTTCCTACCTAATTCGATCGAATTCTGTAAGGCTAGGGTTTTGTAACACTAACTTAGGTTAGGTTATGTGGCAGCCCGATGTATCAGGCTCACTTACACTATTCAGTCGATTGTGATACCACAGTGGTGAACTTCTCTCTTATCACTGAGTGCTGCCCGATTCCATGTTAAGCTCAATGACAAGGGACCTCCTTTTTATAGCCGAGTCCGAACGGCGTTCCACCTTGCAGTGAAACCACTTAAAGAAGTTTTGAAACCCTCAGAAATGTCACCAGCATTACTGAGGTGGGATAATCCACCGCTGAAAAACTTTTTGGTGTTCGGTCGTAGCAGGAATCGCACCCACGACCTTGTGTATGCAAGGCGGGCATGCTAACCATTGCACCACGGTGGCTCCCTAACACTAACTTGTTTTGACCAAAAATTAATTGCTTAATCTTTCCAACAGAAGTGATTTGCAACTAGTTAAAAGGTTGGAAAAAAATTAGCCATACGATACTCATTACACGATAATTGTTAATATGCGAAAATTCTAAATTTCTGAGACAAACGTACATAGACCTAAAACATTAAACATAGGATTCAAACTTATCATTAATTATCATAACGAAATTACTTAATTTGTTTGGGTCAAGGATAGTCGTAAGAACATAATTTATAAATTATCAGGTCACAGTTGGCGATAATTACAAATCGCTTTGGAATACACATCATGTGGTCACTAACATATAATATCCATGTACTTACATAAAGATAAACAATATACCGCCAGCATATAAATAGCAGGATGTTCTAATAGTTCCAAAGTTTGTCGAATTGCCTTCCTTTTTTATTCCGTCAAATTTCCTTGCGAAATTTTCTCTTGTACCAGAACTTTCTTGAAGGAAAACCCGTTGAAATCCAAAAGGGGTGGGGGGTCCAAGCAAATTCAAACGGTTTCTCGTGGCGTCTGCGTCCACGTGGGTCTCTCCCATACGGCTTTTAATGTACCACAAAGTTGATATTTGGAGCCCTTTATCCAGTTAAAATATCGTCTTTAAAATAGGTCAAATGTCAACGGAATCCAATAAGCAATAATTGAAACTTATTTCCAATATGAAGTGACAGGCTCGCCGGCCGGTGGCTAGCGTTTTCTGAGCGTTGATGGCGTGCTCGTAAATAGCCTTCATGAAAATTTAAAATTCATTGTAAGTTTTTTGTCTTTTCATAAGCTGAAAAGTTTTGCAATAACTTACCACAATCAAAAATGTAAAATCGTATAAGCGTCGCTGTACAAAAACATATACTTGTGATCGGTTACACTTTAAAATAGATTTTATGCCCACCGTTATATTAGAAAAAAAGCTTGTACTAACTAGAGCACTACCACTTCAAAAGAATTTGTTCCTCACTTGGCCGACTCAATACAGTAAATGAATGAGGAGTTTGCAAATTTGTCTCCCTACACCCATTAGCGTAGCTAGACAATTTTCCTAGGGGGGGCTATAGCTCCCCTAGCTTAAAATTTATAGACTGAACTTATAGGTTCAATTATTGTTTTATTTCATTAAAAAGAATACAAAAATAGACATCAAAATAATATATAATAAAGCAACTAAAAGTAGTTCCACGCTTTTCCCAGCAAAAAAATTGGGATTTGTTTTAAAGGCACAACTTTAAAAGCACTTCCAAAAATGTCCTCACTTTTTGTTTTCTTTTTTCAAATAGTTTAAAAAAGTGTAAGAATAAATAAAATGGTAAAAATTATTCAAATTTTGCCACAAAAATGCTAAATCGATAATTTTTGAAAATATTCAAACAAGCGTTAGAATGCATTAAAAATCATAAAAAAATATAAAAATTATTATAAATTAATGTTTCTTGAAGCTCGAGGTCTTTATAAATATTAATATAATTCTAACAAAAGGTTGGCCAAAAATCAAATAAAACACGAATAAATAAAAATTATTTATTTGGGAAAATATCACACAATTTTTTAATTCACATTCAAAACTCTTAATTCGGATCACACCGTAAGAAGTGATGCAAATTCATTGCAACGGCTGTTGAAACGGTGAACATTCATTCTATGACGAGTTCCTATTACATTCATCGCTTCTCCGCCAATTTTGCACCACTTCCGGACCCAAAAAGAACATTTTCACTTCTTTTTTGGCGACGCTTTTTTGCAGCATTATTAAGATATTAATTTATGAAAGAATAGTTTTAATACCAATTACTATTTTTTAATTAAGATGACTAAACCAGACTAAACAATATAATTAAGGAGCTTTACATCCTGTTTCTGTATGTCGAATGAGCTCTGTCGATCGACTAAAATGGAAACAAACAGCTGAATTTATAACCAGAAAACAGCTGTTTCTATGCATTTCAGTCGATCGATTAAACTCGTTCGACATACAGAAACAGGCTGTTAGTTATTCAACTAAACCATAAGTTCAATCACAGCTCTATTTCATAAATATCAGACTTCAAACATTGCCATCGGCAACTGCTACCACAACTCAAGTAATTCGATTGTGCATGAAAGTCTTTAGCGGAACTTTGTGCTGTTGTATATACTTGTTTAATTTTTATAAAAATGTAAAATCGTAAATAGGTTTTAACATTCTGGGGGGGGCTAAATTTTTTCTGGGGGGTCTAAGCCCCCTCCCCAGAGGCCTTCCTACGCTTATGCCTACACCTTGTCTATGTGCAAAAAACCAGTTTCTCTTGCTACGATCATATCCAACTGTGTGTAGTTGCCACTCTTCCTTACTGATTATGCTGCAGAGGGTAATGATAATCATGCAACTGCTACATAAGCCGGCCAACAAGTTGTCCGACAAGCGATCCCTTGGACCCTATTGCCAAAGTTGACACAACACTGTACAGAAGATTCAATTAATTTGTTTATTTACATTACTATACATAATAATCGAGTATTGAATTCAATGAGCTTAAATTCACGTTGTGGTCTTTTTAATTTCGAGATATTTCAGTTTGCAAAAAAATATATTGTTTAAGAAATGGTTATGGTGGAAACTACACAGACCCCTAAGAGGGGTAATAAGAGGGAATGTCTTATTTTCGTGACGTAATATTTGAGACTTAAGTTTCGTATGATTATGGTTTCTGTTTGGTCAGATTTTGATTGTTTAGATGAATTTGTCAAGTTCCTTGTTAATTTTTAAAAAGTGTGTGTATGTGAAATGTGGTGTGTGGAGATGTAAGATTAATCGTGGTCTTGACTTTGAGATCGTCGCAGGTTATTTTTCTTGTTTGTGTTTATTTTTACACATTTGCGATTATTCAAGAAGTGTTGCCCCAGAAATACAAAAATGTACATAAGGAAAAGCGGAAATGATACTGACCATACTCAACAAAGACAAATCTAAGTTCTAAAGCTATGGTGTAGTGGAGGTTGAAAAGCAAATAATTATCAAACATACCAAATAAATTGTATTTGGTAATTCTATTTATTTAGGCAGTTGATTGTAATAACATGTTAAAGTTCAGATGAAAACTAACATACGATATATACTAATATTTTAAACAAAGTAACTTTAAGCCCCATAGATGCTAAGGGAAAAATTAAGGAGGATAATATTAATAAACTTGCGTGAGTCCTGACGTGTGAATTATTACAAATTAAATAAAATTGTTAATTGTTTACATGTGAAATGGATGTTGACTTCATTTTTTTATTTTTTATTGTGATACTGATGTTGAATTAATTCTTCCTTGTATTTGTAAATATTTTTGTTTTGTAAAGTTATTATATACATTTCATGCACTCAAAAAAAAAGGGAATCCTATCTATCACTAAAGCCAATTTAATTATATTGTAGTTCATAGATTTATTATGTTTCGAGAAAGTTTTCTTGACTTTAATATTTCTTCTGTACGTTAATAAAATTAACAAAAAGAGAGGGAAAATTATACACAAATGAAGAATAAAGATTTACTAAATTCGTAACTCCCACAAAATAGTTCAAAATTTTTTAATATTTGTAAAATTTGGTAATAATGCGCCCATCATGAACTTCGTATGGCACTAAAGACATTTTTGCAATTTTTAACTGAATATTTTTTTTTCTTCAAATTTTGAAATTTTCTTTAACAGGTGAAAAAGAATAATCGTATCTAAAATTAACCAAAATGTTCATTTCTGGTGAGTTCACTGTTTTGAGTGTGTAAATGGGTTTATTTGCCAAACGCATAATCTATCTTCTATTTTCATACTTACATATATTCTATGAACAATAAAAAGAATATATACAGTAGATATTTGTTTATAAAAACAACAATAGGGCTAAAAGAAAACAGCCCTAATTAAAATTGAATTAGTTCACTCTGCCGTTAAATAAAAAATAAAATAAATTTTATGTCGGTAGTGACATGCCTCTGGGTCACTTTATAGATATTTGTCGAGAATGTTGGAAAGATAGATACGGATTTTTGGTTATAAATAAAGATGACGGAATTCGAGACTAAAGCGGACGCTATATCAATATCATTAAAGTCGTTTAGATACTACACCCCATTACTTTGTGGTAATTACCATCGAAATAACAGTTCAATACCCCAACAGGGTCTGTTGCTTAGTAGTTCAACAGCTGTACAGGGTCTGTTTATTAGCCATTCATGACCTATTCAATTCCTGTTTGATATCTGGTTAACGAAAATTGTACACCACATCAATTCTATATTATCATTATGAATGAACACGTGTTGAGAGAGAAAATCTTTGAAACAAAAATTTCGAAGCATAAAATTGGGCGAAACTTTTGTTTCAAAGATTTTCTCGGTTTTATTAACTCTCTCTCTCCTTCCGAAAAAAGGTTTTATGTTTGTACAAATTTATTTTGGCATAAGCCGGCTATCATGTAAAACCGTTTTTCGGAAGGTTCAAATGTGGTTCAATGTTGGGTTTGGGGATGCGTCTTTTTTGAACACCTGTTTCTATATGAAGGAGTTGCTAGATCGAAACAAAATTTAACATGTGTTCATAACAGATATGGAAGTTTCCAAAACACTTAACCTTTTTCTGTTTATACCGCGCTTTTTGTGCTAGGCTAAGAAGCTTCCGAACTGTCCTCGTATGACGCTACTTTTTCAAAATTAGCAACATTTTGAATATAACATAGGTTAGGTTAGGTTAAAGTGGCAGCCTGATTAAGATTCAGGCTCACTTAGACTATTCAGTCCATTGTGATACCACATTAACTAAAAGTACCTATTACATATGGTCACTTCTAGTTTTAACCGCTGAACCTTCTTGATTATTTTTTTTTTTATTGAACCAACCAGATTGTTCCAAAAATATTTGCAGACTGCTTAAGTTAACGTTTTCCAGATCCACCAATAATCTGAAGCTATATGCTCCTAAAAGTTGCTTGCGCTTTACACAAAATGCAGGACACTCACACAAGAGGTGTTTAATTGATGCCTTTTCCTCCGCATCATGACAGCTCATACAATAGTCATTATGCTTCGCGCCTATAGTTTTTGCAAAATCGCCTATCAGGCAGCGACACGTTATAGCAGATATCAGGAGTGATACCTGACGTCTCGAGAACACTAGCATATCTAGTGTGCGGTTTAAGTTTAAATGGGGCCATATTTGCTTGGTGTCGTTACAACCCTTGCAACATTCCCATCGAACATTTGCCATCATAACAGCCTTCTCACGCAGCATGAGCTTGCAGGTAGCCAGAGGCACACCAACAGATTCTAGTTCCCCTGGAATATGTAAGGTAGTCCCTAGCCTTGCCAACTCATCCGCTTCGCAGTTCCCCGGTATTTTCCTATGGCCAGGCACCCATATTAGGTGAATATTGTACTGCTCAGCCATCTCATTGAGAGATTTGCGGTAGTCGATGGCCGTTTTCGAGTTGACGAACACAGAGTCCAAGGATTTTATTGCAGGTTGACTGCCTGAGTATATATTAATGCCCACATTTTTTCGAACATTACTTCTCAGCCAATTCGCCACCTCTATTATAGATAATATTTCAGCCTTAAAAACACTACAGTGATCAGGTAATCTTTTCGCTATTCGAAGTTCCAGATCACTAGAATATACTCCGAACCCCACTTGTCCATCCAATTTGGAGCCATCAGTGTAGAAATCTATATATTCTTTTCCCCAAAATGTCAGTAGATGCAATAGATGCAGCATGACATTAAGGGAATTTGTTCCTGTCTTGCTGAATGCGCCTGAGATACACAAGCACGTGATACGCTGAACTTTGCCTAAACTTGTTGGCTGTTGAAGTGCCGGCCACCAGACTACAACACCATATAGCATTATAGGTCTAACCACTGCCGTGTATAGCCAATGCACAATTTTTGGTTTTGGTCCCCACTTTTTTCCTATTGCCTTTTTGCACGAGTACAAAACTACCGTTGCTTTTCTCGCCCTTTCTTCAATATTATGCTTAAAGTTCAGCTTCCTCTCCAAAATAACGCCAAGGTATTTTGCACACTCACCAAAGGGAATTTCAATACCTCCTAAGGAAATGGGCCTAACCGTGGGAGTTTTGCGATCCTTGCAGTACATGACTAGTTCTGTCTTTGCCGGATTTACCCCAAGACCATTATCTTTCGCCCATTTCTCAGTCATCCGGAGGGCTCTCTGTATAATATCTCTTACTGTTGATGGGAATTTTCCCCTGACTGCTAGCGCCAAAAAAGCTTTCAAAAAAGCTGGCTAGTTCATGTAATGCGGTCTCAGTAGACCTGCCCTTCGAGTATGCATGCTGTCGTTTCGAGAACAAACTTGAATCGATGCTAGTTCTAAGATAAATATCTATCATCTTCTCCAGAGTCTTAAGTAGGAATGAGGATGAGCTGATTGGTCGGAAATCCTTCGCCCTCGAGTGAGAGGCTTTTCCCGCTATAGGTATGACAACGACTTTTGTTTCCCTCCACTTTTCTGGGATATATGATAAGTTGATACATCCTTTATATATCGCCGACCACCAGGGGATAATTTGGTCAGTCACTGCTTGTAACTCCGCCGGAATAATTCAATCAGGTCCGGGGGATTTTAATGGTCCAAAGCTATTTAACGTCCATCTTATTCTAGATTCCGATATAATTTCCTCGATAGGAAACGACCGCTGAGCCACTGTGGCACAGCCAGAACCTGGTTCAACCGTCTGATCTCCTGGAAAATGTGTATCCAATAGTACCTCCAGCGTCTCCTCACTGGACGTTGTCCAATTGCCCTCCGAAGTATTAATGAGACCTGGAGCGGAGTTGGTGGATGCTAGAATCTTCCGTAGTCTGTGGTCACTTAAAACCTGCCACTCAGATATCATTTCATTCAGTTCTTGCGAGGCCAAGGTGATGTCCAAAACCTCTTGCTTGTTTTTAGTGACAAAGGTTGGGTCATCTCCCTTGTTGCAAACTACCAGATTAGTACGCAAAATAAACTCTGTTAGCGAATCTCCCCTTGCATTAGTATAACACCTTCCCATATACTATGATGCGCATTCGCATCGCATCCCATAATGAGTTTCGTCTTTGTTTTCAGTGACTCCTCAACTAAGGTCTTAACGGCACATGGAGGCATCTCCCTGTCGTGTCCCATGTAGAAGTTACCCAATATTTGCATTTGGCTATTTCTAAATTGGCAACGACAGTGTCTGCATTGCATATTGAAGGAAGCAGAAACGAGTTAAGCTCGTTTTTAGCACATCAGCCGCTTCAATCGAGTCATCAAGAATGCCCCCTTCAGAGATCTCGGTGACTCTCGCAAAAACCATAGGTTCAACTTTGGTGAGTTCTGAGGCAGTAGAAACCTCCTCACGCATACGGTATCTATCCATGTCTTCAACTTTGGTATCTCCCTCGACATCGCAAGAGGATCCGCTTGCTTCTGATTCAGACAGAGGCATGTCCATTTCTGAATCCTTTATCGTTTTTATATACCTTCATTTGGATATAATGAAAGCCATAACATACACGGCCCTGAGACTTTGCTAGATGTGGCAAAGACTGAGTGTTCAATATAAACACTGCATGCCGTCTTGGTCCATCCGCTACATCCAAACGGCCAACCTTCCAATCAGTTGTTGGAAGATCTGGATTGCATCGTTTCAGCCTATTTAAAATAGATTCAAGGTCAGAAGGATTTGCAGGTATCCACGCATATGCTCTAGGTCTAGCCGGTATGTCTTTCTTCTCGACTAACTCTAGAGCAGCTCCTTCCCAAACTTCACCAATTAGTATCAGAGCAGCTTTAAAACATTCTATAGACCTCTGGTTCTCAAATGCGACAACCTTAAATCGTCCTTCATACCAACTAGCCTCATGGTGTCGAGGATCTGGGCCGGGAAACTTTTCCAGCTCCTGTGAGTAGACGACAGACAGAGCATTCTCAATTTCCCCCCATTTTTGCTCTGGAACCATACCGATACCCATCACAAGGCTGTCTTGAGCAACTGAGGCAAACGATCTTTGATGCCATTTGGAGCACGGCAGCTCATCCGGTGATCGTTCCCTTTTTCCAGTCTCAAGAATTCCTTGAGCCCATTTTAAGGAATCGCTTTGTTTAGCCGACAGCGTGCTTGGGTCGACAATCGTAACTTCTTTAGGATAAACAAAGCATTTCTGCGTTCCTTGAATCTCTTTCGTGAGGGATTACCTCCTTTTGATGTCGTTACCTTAGAAAAAGTTCGACTTGTCAGAGTGTCGCCACCTGTCGACCCGTCTACAGGTCGACTAATTGGGCCTAACTCTTGGTCATTGCCCAAATTTATAACTCCAGTCGATACCCGTCCACTGGGCCCTGAAGTTAGCAACCCAGTGGATGACTTTGAATTTCGCTTCATGCCGGCTTAATATCCCACCACACTTGAAATTCTTAGTAGGTACCTATTACGATAATTTTATCCGCTATTAAAACAACACGTCCGTTCCGTTCGACGGTTGAATAGAAAATTCCAACCTGTTAAAAGCACAACAATTACAAAACAAAAAAGAAATTCAAACCTATTAAAATTAGTATAAAACGCAATACATGATAAAAACTCCGAAAATATACTCCAAAAGTAAAAATATTTCTAAATAAATAGCAATTTTTTTATTATTCAATAGTATACTCTATAATAAACACAACAAATAGTGTGAGAACAAAATTGAGAGATATAATTTTTTGGCGTCCTTTTTGGATAGAAAAATCCTAAAAATTTTAAAAATTGTCAACATTTTAATTTGCTCAAATTTATGTATTTTTTGTTTTACTTCAAAAACTACCACTAATACCTACACAAAATATTTAAATTGACTAAAATCGGACGATTCGTTTTTTTTTTTACACCATCCACGTAATTTAATCCCATTTTCGACCTAAAACGCTTAAAATTCAAATATTTTTTAAAAATAGTTCTAGTCAATTGTAGCAACATTTTATTTTTGCCTTCGAAGCTCGATGTCATAGACTACACACAAAAAAGTGTCTCGTAAATTTGGGAAGATTTTGAAAATAGCCAAAATTTAGACACATTTTAAAATATTTTTTCAAAATATTTATACACATTTTTCGTTTACACAATTTTTGTAGAACAATGCTTAAATACCTGAGGTTGAAGATTCCTTAGTGAAAATATTACTCTGGCTTGCGAAATACTATATATTTAGCTCCAAATTATACCGAATTAAAAAAAAACACTGCTTTGCGCCAATAGCTCAAAAATTGCTTAACTTTAACATAATGCAGTTTGACAAGTAAACAACATATGACATTGAAATTTTCAGTAGTGATGTAGAATTTTATATACTTTAATCGGATCCTAAGTATTTTTCAAAAAACAAAAATTTAATTTTTCAATTAATCTCCATTTTTTGCGATTTTGCCCCTCTGTGCAACGCTTAAAATCCATTTTATTTCTCTTAAAACGATCCAAAACATGCTTGAGAAATGTTAATGTTTATGCGTTTTTGATCGACTGTTAACAAATGCGGCACCCATCTTGCAGAAAGTTTTTTCATCTGTAGTTCTTCATGCAAAATTAAATGGACTCGATCATATGAGATGACCATGATATTAGCAATTTCACGCACATTTAATAAATATCATGCACTTTGGCTACAATTTATGTTGTTGTTGCTGTTTTTGGACGTCCACTACGTGGTTCATCTTCAATGCTTGTACGACCACGTTTAAATTCAGCAACCCAATTTTTTACTGTTGCATATGAAGGAGCACTTTCACCTAACACATTCACCATTCATTATGAATTTCTTGTCCCGATAAACCTTTTTTATGTAAATATTTAATGACAGCACGCATTTCTAATTTTTCCATTGTAAAAAAAAATTGCGGATGCGTCTTTTTTGAACACCTGTTTCCATATGAAGGAGTTGCTAGGTCGAAACAAAATTTAACATGTGTTCATAACAGAGATGGAAGTTTCCACAACACTTAACTTTTTTCTGTTTATATTGAAGATACTCTGAAAAAAGTCAGTAGTTAAACTAAAGCTAATTTTAACTTATTTTTATTCCAAAACAAGGATCGGACGGGGCCGACCATATCATAGCTTAAGCCACCCCTACTGAATTAGTAAAAATATTTAATTTGCAACTAATATTGGGTTCATTATTAAAAAGAGGAAATCGTATATTATTGGATACTTCCGAAACATTAATATGTTTGTTTTATGTGAACATATTATATGTTTGGAAGCATTTAGAGCCCAAAAATATTATATTCTTGGAAGAATTTTTCGCAAAGACGATTGTGCTCATTCCCTAACATACTCGTAATTTTCACTTCCACGAAATTTTTTAGTTCTTGGCACCTGTTTCTGTAATACAAATAATGTTGAAGAAATTATTCACTTTTATAAATTTTTTTAAATTTTACTTTTCGCCTGCACGGAGAATCGAACCGAGGACCATACAGTTTGTAAGCAAACACACTATCCACTGGGCTACGTAGCTGTTATAGTCACCAGTAGATAATAATCGTTATAAGTTACATTTATATAGCATAGTTTGCAGCGCCCACGAGCCCATGCAAACATAACATTATTTAACAGAAACATACATTTGTTTGCCACGTGGAGCAGTGGTTAGCATGTTTGCCTTGGATACAAAGGGTCGTGGGTTCAATCCTTGCTCCGACCGAACACTTTTTTTTAATATACTATATTAAATTTTTATAATGAAACTTCGAAATGTTGGTTATTAAAGATTTGTAGTCAGTAACAGTGCTTGATATAAACGAAATTGACTGATATTTGGATAAAATATTATTTTTTTTTATTGCAAAAATAACAATTTTGTAACAAAAAACTGTTTTTGGTACAAAACTTTAAAATTTGGAAGGAATTTAAAAACTCTAACAAAAGAATAACGTGGAGTTGAGTATAAACATATATAAATAATATTATAATATAAACATAAATTTATTTAGGCGTGAACAGTTTTTTACTAGCATTTAACACCATCGCTCTAAAATGCCTTTTATTTTTCTTTAATAATTCATTTTAAAGAAAAAAACTTTTTAAATTGGTTTAGCTGCAAAACTCGAACTTAATGCCCGCTTTTATATTTGAAGGTATCCGTCAACTCCTCGTGGACTACTTATTAATAAAGAGGAACTAAACTTTGTTTTTATACATTTTACTGTGTAATTTTTCACTATTTAAAAAGAGTATAGTACCCTTTCGTTATTTTTATGAAGACCCCTGATTTCTTTTAACGAACCAAGAAAAAAATTGTGCCCATAATGCCAAAATGATAAACAAAACACATGTCCACACATACATAAAATGCTGCTCTCAAGGCGAAAACATATGCTGTTTGTTTTTCAAATGTCTATTCTCTTGGTTTCGAATGTCCATTCTCTTTATTCAAATTAAATAATATTTAGACTTAAGCATATCAAATGTTTGGCCTTATCATAAAACAGTTTTCCGAAACAACATACAAGCGGTTTCACAGAAATTGTTCTCTTTTGATTCTTTCGCTGTGTTATGTTGATATCTTTTGTCAACTCTCCCGGTTTCCATCTCTATTTCTTTCTCTATACTCTCTCTGTCGCTTTGAATAAAATACCAAACATAATATATTCTAATATATTAACATACAGGCAAAAAAAATTATTTCCTCCCAAACGAAATTTTAGACAAACAAAGTTCGTTTCTCATTTGCTTTTTGCTTTAAGGAAGTGTATTTGGAAGAAAAGTATATTATTATTATTTGTATATGATTTATTTAAATTAATTCAATTAAGGTAAATAAAAATAAAATTAATTAAATCATAATAAAACATAACAATATATGTTGTGTGTCTGATTGGCTCGAATAGAAAGAAGACTTATAATATATTCAAATTGGATATTTGTTAAAAGGGTACAATACCAAACATTATGTGAATAGATGGGATGGAATTTATAAATATTCTGAGATTAGAAGTGATCTGTCTTTCATACAACTGGTTATATATTTGTAAACGTGCAAGTGATCGGAGCTGTTCAGTAGTTCAAGAACTTCTTCAAGTGAAAGTGATCTTTTGCCAAAGAAGTGCTGCCGGTACCCTCCAAAAATGGGGCATACCCCTAGAAAATGAAATGAGTTCTCTGCTTCACCAAGATTACAAATTCTACAACGGTCATTTGAATCAGTTTGAAAAGCATGTGCAAGTCTAATAATCCACCTCTGGCCTTCATAATAGTGCTCATAAGGCGTATTGACCTGTCATTCGAGAAATAGGGACTAATACCATATTGCAATAGAGGATATAGATCGTGCGATCTAGAGTTCCTAGCGCTGCTCACAAAACCATCGTATTCCCTTCATCTCACATAGTCTATCATATACGAATGAAGGTTTGCTAAATCAGATCTCCACTGCCCAAAATTCAAAGAGATACCAATTTGGCGACACAGAGTAGACCAGTGAGAGTACCAGTATGTGCTACACCGAACCGTTTCCTCCGCAAGCACTCGCGGTCGTCTGTCCATACTAAGGCTAAATACTTTCCTGATATAATCAAAATGTAGTTGGAGTGTACTTATATAAAGGGTAGGCCATCCTGTCTCCAAGTGCAGAATGTAATTGGGAGTATTCGTGGGTAAATATAGAATCTTCTTGAGGAAGAAGCGTAGTAACTTTTCAACCTGTTCATAGCGTTGAAAACTCCAAAATTGTGCGCCATAGAATAATATTGACCTTGCAGTTGAGTTGAAGACTTTCAATTTATTGTCAAGATTAATTTTAGGGTTATAGAGATACCCCAGCCAGTTTGCATTTATAGCAGTCTTCACAGAAACAAGTTTAAGTTCAAGATGTTTAGAGTTTGAGAGGTTAAAAGTCAAATTAAAGCCTAAATATTTGTACTCATTTACTTGCTGAATAACACGCCCCCCGTAATGCCAACACAAATTACTACTTATCCTTGAATCTTTCCTAAAAACCATAACCTTCGACTTATCAAGGTTAAGCTCCAACCCCCAAACGCAACAATAAGAGTAGAGTACATCTATCATGCACTGTAAAGTATATACTTTTTATGATAAACGTTTATTCTTTTCCAGGATGTAAAAACAATTTCATAAAGACAAACTCAAAAAAAACACATTGTTTTCTTGCTAATTGCATGTTTCCTCACATCTTTCTCACATCCACGAGCTTTTTTAGTTCTTAACACCTTTTCCTGTAATACCAACAATGTAGAAGAAATTATACGATTTTATAAATTTTTAAAATTTATTTACCTTTCGCCTGGACGGAGAATCGAACCGCGGACCATGCACTTTGTAAGCCAACACACTAACCACTAAGCTATGTACCTGTTATTGTCATCAATAGATAATTATCCATATAAGTTATATTTATATAGCATAGCTTGCGGCGCCCACGAACCGAATAAACAAAGTTTATTTAACAGAAACAAACATTTAGTTTGACACCGTGGAGCAGTGGTTGTTACGTCCGACTTGCATGCCAAGGATCGTGGGTTCGATCCCTGCTTCGACCAAAGATTTGTTTTTGTAACGTAACATTGTACTATATTAAATTTTGAACTGTAAAATGTGTCTTATTAACGACCTAAAGTCAGAAAAGAACAGTGTTTGATATAAACGAAATGGACTGTGTTGTTGTTTCAAAAAGAACTTATTTTATTGAAAAAATAAAAATTTTGTAACAAACGAATTTTTTTGGTGATAAAAATTTAAAATTTTCGAAGCAATTCAAAAAACTCTAACAAAAGAAAAACGTTTTCGGTACACGTTTTCCAAACGTTTTTTTTATTTGCGTGTGGCAGCCCGATTAAGTTTCAGGCTCACTTAACATATACTATTCAATCCATTGTGATAAGGCAAAATCGTTAGTCACGTCTTCAAATTCTATGCTTATTAGCACATCACAACTTTAAAAACACTTTCAAAAAATGTCCCCAAAGTCTACTCAGGAAGTTCTTTTAATTAAATTTTTTATAACTCGCTTTTTTCATATTTGTACAGCAAGAAAAAAGTGCCTTCGGAACTAAAGGAAAAAATGTTCATCAATTTAGTTTATCCAATTTATTTCCATTAAGTTAAATTTTTGTTTAAAATAATAAAATTTACTTGCTTCAGTAAAAAAAATCCTAAACTGAAAGCAGTTAGGAATAGTTCATTAACTAGAATAAGGCATGGAATTTAACTAATACTGTTTTCTTCGCTGGGTATAAGAATTTACTACTGAACAAGAAAATTGTATTCACTGATAACAAAGCATTCGTAAAAATAAACAAAAACCTTACTAAAACCAAGTTTCCTCAAATTTAGTAAAATTTCTTATAAAATGATAATTCCGACTTCCTTTATTATAGAAAGCTTATAATACATATGAATAACACTTGGCATAGAAAATATTTTAGTTCAATCGTGCTAAGAAGTATCCAATCCTTACAAAACTTAAGGAAACACACTTGTTAGAATATAGGAAATTTTCCTATATTTCTTTTATCTACCTGTAATCGATAACTGTCATCGATGTATGTATGTTTGCGCGTGGGTTGTTTTTTTAGTTGGAATCGCGTTGTTATGGTATACGGAGGGATTGTTAAAAAATAATATAGTAAAAAAAATATAATAAATAACAAATAAAGTATATAAATATTTGTTATTTTAAATTAGTGCGAAAAAATTATTCTCGTGATGGTGTGTAAAGAAAGAAAACAGAATAACGACCCCTTCATTTTGGAATCTTCAATTAACAGGTAACATTCAGTGACGCTAACCATTTGTGAAAAAATTGGTTTAACATATGATTTTTTATATTTGTACACCCTCAAAAAAAATCGCTTCTTTAACATATGTTCCAAACATATTTTGCAGGAAGCACATATATTATTGGATACTGCCGAAACTTTAATATGTTTGTTTTATGTGAACATATCATATGTTTGGAAGCATTTTGAGCCCAAAAATATTATATTCTTGGAAGAATTTTTCCCAAAGACGATTGTGCTCATTGCCTAACATACTCGTAATTTTCACTGCCTCGAAATATTTTAGTTCTTGGCACCTTTTTCTGTAATACAAATAATGTTGAAGAAATTATTCACTTCTATAAATTTTTTAAATTTTACCTTTCGCCTGCACGGAGAATCGAACCGAGGACTATACAGTTTGTAAGGCAACAAACTACCCACTGGACTACGTAGCTGTTATAGTCACCAGTTGATAATTATCGTTATAAGTTACACTTATATAGCATAGTTTGCAGCGCCCACGAGCCCATGCAAACATAACATTATTTAACAGAAACATACATTTTTTTGCCACGTGGACTCTCCCGTCAACTCTCCCGGTTTCCATCTCTATTTCTTTCTCTATACTCTCTCTGTCGCTTTGAATAAAATATCACAACATATGTATGTTTAGTCGAAATTTGTAAATTTATATATGTTTGCATTCACACATATGATTTTTATGAAATATTCATGCCCCAAACATAATATATTCTAACATATTAACATAGATGTCCCAAACATTTAGTGTTAGTTTAGGAACATTCCTTGTTTGCACTTAAATATATTGTGTTTTAAATTTGTGCCCGAAACACATTTTGTTTATATCGGAACATATGAAAAACATATTTTTCTAAGAGTGTAGGTATTGAAATTGTAAAAGGAAGACAAAATCGTTAGGCAGCAACTTATTAAAAGTGAAAAGTACAAGAAGAAGGAAAAATGCGTTTTACAGTTGATGACATTACATGGAAATTGGAAATAGTGGAATAATAAACTAATATTTCAAGGCCAGTCGATGCTGTTGATTCTTGATAAATATATTTAATATATTAATAAAACGTGTCTTTTATTGAAGAAAAAATTGCTTATATAAATACATAAAATTGTATTTAAAAACGTTGGTAAGCAGTTCTATGTAAGATTTGTCCAAATGAATGAAAAAAGTTCAATAAAATCATTCCATATATGAATTCAATTCAGTTAAATTTTTTTATTCTGTAGTATAGTGGTACATAAATATAGGAAAATGTTAACAAATATATGTAATGCATTCTACCTAATTTCTACGAAAATCACATCGTTCAAAAAAATAAAAATGTCTTTGGCGCTATACGAAGTTCAAATTTCTTCACAATTAGTTCATTTTAACTTAAAGAAGGGGTCAATTTTTCTGGGTGTAATGTTTGTAATTTGAACTTTTTTGTTTCAAATAGGTTACAAATAGAGTAAGGAATAATAAAATGGTAATTTAAATTTTGTAAAAAAAAATGATAAATCCATTCTATAAAAATTGCGAATTTTTGGAAATATTTGAGGTCAAAAGTTTCGAACAACGGTTAGAATGCATTAAAAATCATAAAAAATTATAAAAAAATATTTTTTGGCAAAACACTGAATTCGGATCACACCTTAAGAAGTGAAGCAAACGCAGTGCAACGGCTGTGGAAATGGTGGACATCCGTCCTATGACAAGCCCATGTTAAATTCATCGCTCCTGTGCCAATTTTGCATCACTTTTCGGATCCAAAAACACATTTTCACTACTTTTGGGCGACGCTTTTTTTGCTGGAATTCTATGGACATCAGCGATCTCTCTAATCTTAATCTCTCTTGAAGCATTGTACTTCTCAGTTCATTTTAGTTTGGAGCAGGAACTTTCCCCACAGCAGTTAGTAACCATCATGCTTAAAAAGATTCTCATTGCGATTTCTACATTTGGAAATGTGTCGTCAATGTTGTTTTCTTTCAAGAGTTGATATATTTTTAACATTGAATCAGTTCCCTCATTTTCACTGTCCACAATTTTCAAGTATTCTGTTAAATGCAAACATTCAATTTCTAACTCTTTCTCATTAACATCTTCATAACAAAAGTCAGCAATCTAGCAGGAGATAGGGGGCCCTTATTTATCGCGGGGCCCTGGGCACGTGCCCAGAGTGCCCTGTGGGGAAGATGGGTCTGTGTGTATGGTCATTGAACTTTATACCCATATTTAGTTCATAAAATGTTTAAGACATACTTTAAAAAAGGAAAATTTCACAAATAATAATAAAATGTAACTACAAGCAAATATTTGTTGTACCCTAAATACTAGGTTTTTTCCGGGAATTCGCTTTTTCTCGCTTTCCCGGGAATTAAGTGCGAGAATTCCCGTAAAGTTTTCCTTGCAGTATTTTATATAAAATGGAGGGATAAATACAATAACATTATTTTCAGTACCACTGGGTAAATCATCATTCTTATTGCACTTCCAAAATCTACTTTAGCTATTTTAACTGTCATTTTCTTTGTAAATAAGGGACTTTAAATCCATTTTGAGTCTCATGTGAAGGGGTATAATTTAGACTAGGTAGAGAAGAAAATATAATATAATTGGACGTCACATTAGCCTCTCCGGAACTGAATGATAATATATCTGAGTGGCAAGTTTTGAGGGAACATAGCTTCTCAGATCATCGCTACATCAGTTTCAGATTGGCTGTTGCTTCAAAGACCATATTTCCGCAAAATGTTAGGAAAGCTGATTGGAATAGGTATAGGGAATCGTTCAATATGATGATACCCGAAATACCAGAGACAAATATGAGCACTGTGCAAGATATCGAACACGCAGTGGAGAGGATTACTAAGGCCTTCAACATCTCACTGAAAGCTACATGCCCTAGAAGGAAGCCAAGGGGGGAAAATCGACCACCATGGTGGTCTACGGAGTTAAGTAATATGAGGAAATCCTGCAGGCAGCTCTTTAACAAAGCAAAGTCCACCAGAGCTCCTGAGGATTGGCACGCTTACAAGAAGAATCTGAGAGGATACAATTGAGAACTGAGAAAGGTTCAGCATAACTCTTGGAATGAGTACGGCAGCAGTATTGAGAATACGTCCGAGGCTTCCAGACTACGGAAGGTACTAGCATCCACTAACTCCGCTCCAAGTTTCATTAAAACATCGAAGGGCAATTGGACAACGTCCAATGGGGAGACGCTGGAGGTACGATTGGACACACATTTTCCTGGAAATCAGACGGTTGAACCATGTTCTGGCGGTGCCACAGAACTGTTCTGGCGGTGCCACGGAATCTAGAATAAAATGGGCGTTAGATAGCTTTGGACCATTCAAATCCCCCGGACCTGATGGAATTACTCCGGCGGAGTTACAAGCAGTGACTGAAAGAATTATCCCCTGGTTGACGGTGATATATAAAGGATGTATAAACTTAGCATATATTCCAGAAAAGTGGTGGAAACAAAAGTCGTTTTCATACCGAAAGCGGGAAAAGCCTCGATTCAAGTTTGCTCTTGAAACGACAGCATGCATACTCGAAGGGCAGGTCTACTGAGACTGCTTTGATTGAACCAGTCAGCTTTATTGAAAGCTCACTATCTGTCAATGAATACACAATCGTGGCGTTTCTAGACGTCGAGGGGGCATTCAATAACGTCCATCCGAGCTCGATATTAAATGGACTGGTAACTCTGAATGTTGATCCAGGTATACTTAGGCTTCTAGACGAACTGCTAATGAGGAGACGTATTTCGGCCACACTAGGTCAAGCAAACATACAAAGGTATGTGAACAGAGGCACTCCCCAAGGAGGAGTTCTATCACCTCTTCTTTGGAATGTTGCTATAAACAACCTTCTGGTTTGCCTAGAAAAAGAAAGGATATAAGTGGTGGCATACGCAGACGATGTGGCTCTAGCAGTCAGAGGAAAATTCCCATCCACAATCAGAGATGTTATACAGAGAGCCCTCCGGATGACTGAGATATGGGCGAAAGAGAATGGTCTTGGGGTAAATCCTCCAAAGACAGAATTAGTCATGTACTGCAAAGATCGCAAAACTCCCACGGTTAAGCCCATATCCTTAGGAGGTATTGAAATTTCCGTTGGTGAGTGTGCAAAATACCTTGGCGTTATTCTGGACAGGAAGCTGAACTTTAAGCTTAATAAAGAAGAAAGAGCGAGAAAAGCCACGATAGATTTGTACTCGTGAAAAAAGGCAATAGGAAAAAAGTGGGGACTAAAACCGAAAATTGTGTATTGGCTATACACGGCAGTGGTTTGACCTATAATAAAATGTACGGTCACAGTTCGGTCCTCAAAATAATGTCAGATGTGCCTAACGTAGTGGATTACACTCTGGCGAAACCACTTTTCGACAAAAAGTTTGAAACTCAAATTCCCAACAGTGAAGCGTGGTGTACACAGACCCCGGGGAATAAAGGATATATAGATTTCTACACTGATGGCTCCAAATTGGATGGACAAGTGGGCTTCGCAGTATATTCTAAAGATCTGGAACTTCGAATAGCGAAAAGATTACCTAATCACTGTAGTGTTTTTCAGGCTGAAATATTAGCAATAAGAGAGGTGGCGAATTGGCTGAGAAGTAATGTTCCAAAAAATGTTGGCATTAATATATACTCAGACAGTCAACCTGCAATAAAATACTTGGACTCTGTGTTCCTTAAATCGAAAACGTGCATCGACTGCCGCAAATCTCTCAACGAGATGGCTGAGCAGTACAATATTCACCTAATATGGGTGCCTGGCCATAGGAACATACCGGGGAACTGTGAAGCAGATGAGTTAGCAAGGCTAGGAACTAACTTACATATTCCAGGGGAACTAGAATCTGTTAGTATGTCTTTGGCTACCTACAAGCTCATACTGCGTGAGAAGGCTGTCGTGATGGCAAATGTTCGATGGGAGAATTGCAAGGGTTGTAACGACACCAAGGAAATATGGTCCCATTTAAACTTGAACCGCACACTAGATATGTTAGTGTTCTCAAGGCGTCAGATATCAGTTCTGATACCTGCTATGACGGGTCGCTGCATGATAGGCGATTTAATTAAACACCTCTTGTGTGGGGCATATAGCTTTAGATTACTGGCGGGCCTGGAAAACGCTAACTTAAGCAGTCTCTTAATGTTTTTAGAACAATCTGGTTGGTTCAACAAAAGAAAATAATAGTGAAGGTTCAGTGGTTAAAACTAGAAGTGCCCATATGTAATAGGTACTTTTAGTTAAATGTGGTATCATAATGGACTGAATAGTCTAAGTGAGCCTGAAACTTAATCGGCCACTTTAACCTAACCTAACCTAATATAATTTAATTGTTTTGGTATTTTTGTTTAGATAAAAAACTATGAAATGAAATAATTTACGTAAAAATTTACTTTGGAAATTGCATTCTCTTACACCCAGAAAAAGTGCCTACGGAACTAAAGGAAAAATGTTCATCAATTTAGTTTAGCCAATTTATTTCCATTAAGTTAAATTTTTGTTTAAAATAATAAAATTTACTTACTTCAGTAAAAAAATCCTAAACTGAAAGCAGTTAGGAATAGTTCATTAACTAGAATAAGGCATGGAATTTTACTAATACTATTTTCTTCGCTGGGTATAAGAATTTACTACTGAACAAGAAAATTTTATTCACTGATAACAAATCATTCGTAAAAATAAACAAAATATGAACTAAAACCCAGTTTCCTCAAATTTAGTAAAATTTCTTATAAAATGATAATTCTGACTCCCTTTATTATAGAAAGCTTATCATACATACGAATAACACTTGGCGTAGAAAAATATTTTAGTATTCAATCCTTTTAAAACTTAAGGAGACACATTTGTTAGAATATAGGAAATTTACCTATATTTATTTTATCTACCTGTAATCGATGCCTATCATCGATGTAATCGATATGTTTGCGCGTAGTTTGTTTTTTAGTTGGAATCGCGTTGTTATTGTATACGGAGGGATTGTTAAAAAATAATATAGTAAAATAATATAATAAATAACAAATGACATATATAAAATATTTGTTATTTTAAATTAGCGAGAAAAAATTATGTTCGTGATGGTGTATAAAGAAAGAAAACAGAATAGCAACCCCTTCATTCGTCTTCATTTTGAAATCTTCAATTAACAGGTAACATTCAGTGACGGTAACCTTTGGGAAAAAATTGGTTTATGATTTTTTATATTTGTAGGTATTGGAATTGTAAAAGGAGGACAAAATCGTTACGCAGCAACTTGTTAAAAGTGAAAGGTACACGCAAAGAAAAAAAAAACGTTTGGAAAGCGTGTACCGAGTTTTTTGAATTGCTTCGAAAATTTTAAACTTTTATCACCAAAAAAATCGTTGGTTACAAAATTTTTATTTTTTCAATAAAAAAAGTTATTTTTGACAACAACAAAGTCCATTTCGTTTATATGAAACACAGTTCTTTTCTGACTTTAGGTCTTTAATAAGACACATTTTACAGTTCACCACTGTGGTATCACAATGGACTGAATAGTCTAAGTGAGCCTGATACATCGGGCTGCCACATAACCTAACCTAACCTAATGTTGAACATTTTTTCGGAATCTTCCGAACATATCTGGAATATACGTACAAAAAAAAATTAAACAAAAAACTTTGGTCGAAGCAGGGATCGAACCCACGACCCTTCGCATGCAAGTCGGACGTAACAACCACTGCTCCACGGTGACAAACTAAATGTTTGTTTCTGTTAAATAAACTTTGTTTATTCGGTTCGTGGACGCCGCAAGCTATGCTATATAAATATAACTTATATGGATATTTATCTATTGATGACCATAACAGGTACATAGCTCAGTGGTTAGTGTGTTGGCTTACAAAGTGCTTGGTCCGCGGTTCGATTCTCCGTCCAGGCGAAAGGTAAAAAATGTTAAAAATTTATAAAATCGTATAATTTCTTCTACATTGTTGGTATTACAGGAAAAGGTGTTAAGAACTAAAAAACCTCGTGGATGTGAGAAAGATGTGAGGGAAAATGCAATTAGCAAGAAAACAATGTTTTTTTGAGTTTGTCTTTATGAAATTGTTTTTACATCCCGGAAAAGAATAAACGTTTATCGATGGAAAAGAATAAACGTCTAAGTATATACTTTTCTTCCAAATACACTTCCTTACAGCGAAAAGCAAATGAGAAACGAACTTTGTTTGTCTAAAATTTCGTTTGGGAGGAAAGAATTATTTTTATGGGTGCATATTAACATAACCAAACGATCTTGCCTGTCTCAAATCTGGAAGAGTTCCTCTTCAAACGACATAAATTAGGCAGCAACTCTGATGCCAGTCCTCCTAACGCCAACTTCTGATGTCCATGAGACAGCGTTGCCAATTTAGCTTTTTTCCCGCTGGATTTGGCTTTTTTTGAAGACGTTTAGCGGGGAAAAAATGCATTTAGCTTTTAGCTTTTTTCTGGCTTTTTTTCATGACCCTTTTAGCTAATTTTGGCTTTTTTTATTTTCGACATGTTCCTATTGAAATATGGATAAAACTTCGTTTTTATCTAAGCCTTGCTGCCAGAATAAGGTTTTCCACATATTTAATTCCTTATATAAACTGTCAGTAAATTATTAGGAATATTAGCATTTGACTCGTTTATCCTTTTTATGTTATTATAATTTGGTTATAATAGCATTTGTGAATTTCTCTTCTTCAAAAGCCGATAAATTCTTTTTGTCCTTATAGTTAAGTGATTCAACTTAAAAATGGGTATTTTTTCATGAAAGAAGGCTAGGGTCAATTCTAAAAAATTCTTAAAATTAATGAAATAGTCTTTAAATTTGTGGAGTTTTTGTATCTTGACCACAAACCAAAATAGCGTTCAAAAATAGAGGAGGTGTTTCAACATTTTATTTTAAAAACGTATACATAGAATAATTTCTACTTAAAGTCGAGTCTGAATTTGGAAATTTAAGTTGTCGTTAGCACGTTTTTAAAGCACTGTGATAGCTCATGAAGAAAAAGCTGAAAAAACGAATAAATTCAAATTTGACTCGGAATCAATACCAAAATCATTAGTGTACAAAATCTTTGGAACCGAACATAGAAATAATTAAGGAAATAAAGTTTTGAATGTGGTATTATTTTTTTTTAACATCAAAAAAATGCAATGAAAAAATTCGTAGTGATAGGATAAAAACAAATCTGCTATATATTAATGGAATGGATTTACATTTACGAAAATTAGACAACAATAGGTTTGTATGGGAAATTTTCGAATAAAAGTTATTCAATATAAACTTGCAAGACAGTTAGAATGGGTTTTATTCTCATGGGTAAAATTAGGAGAAGTGTACACGTTCACGAATTTATCATTAATTCAGTTAAAACGAAATATATTGATATTTTCTTATGCAGTTCTATGTGACATTGTGCAATATATCGCACATTGGACTTGTTGATGATTAACCAGCTGACAATTGCAAGTTTACTGGGAAAAATGTTTTTACTAGGAAATATAAACGAAGGACTTCCAGTAAAAATTTGTGATAGTAATCAAAATGTATCGAGTATGCAAACAGAGCTAATATGACTTAAATTTTCTTACAGTCTCACAGAAATTGAAATAAAATGAATACAATTAAAATAATATGAATTTTAAGTGAAATAAAGCCTTTAAGTTTGTTAAATTTCAATCAAAAATGTGACTTTTGATACAAAACATTTTAGCTTTTTTCTAGCTATTTTTTAAAATTTTTTAGCTTTTTTTGGCTAGTTTTTTGGACAAATCTAGCGGTTTTTTGTGAAACAATTCTGGCAACGCTGCCATGAGAAAAGATGATTGAGTTTAAAGTTGATCTGTTCTGTCGCGTATTCTAATCGATTATGCTTTATCATTACAGTTGCCGGTTTAAAGTGCCATCAACCATCGATCGATTATTATTTAACATTTTTAATTCTACCTTTGCTCCTAATTTTTCCTATTTTTTACAAAAGAATTAATAAATTTAAATTTTTTGAATTCTAATATAATTGATTTCTTAAAAGATTTTTAATCACTAATCTGTAAATGCTAAGGGAGTTACGTTTGTGGCAAATATTACATTTATCTATTCGCTTAATGCGAGTAGCAATAAAAACCTTGTTTATCTATTTTTTTTATTATAACAAACTAATGTTCTCTAATTTTTCCCATATGATTACGCTATCAGACTTAAGGTTTTTTCCGCAAATAAAAAGACTTATTTTTTGCATTGTTCCTAACGTTTCGACAATTTTTGTTGTCTTCATCATAATAATAAATAATGTTCTGTCAAAGTCATAGGGGCCACATTTTACTAATATGCCCAGGGCCCTGCATACACATAAGATCAATATGAACTAAAGCTGAAGAAAATTTTCCTAAAATTCCCAAAAATAGTAAGAATGAAATAATGTGTGGTTAAAATGGTCATGATTTGGCGCCAATGATTTTTTTCTTTAATTTTAGTTCATATTTTCTTCTATGAGAGGGTGTAATTTCATGAATTGCAGTTAAAAAGTACAACTGGGAATTAAAATTGTCCTGGTTTTAACGACGCTTTGTGGAAATCTCAAAATGTGGAGTACAATTTAATTCAATTTTCGCACGAGGTAGTTCATTCTTGATATAAAACAGTTTACTTTTTTCTGTGTATGGCCAGGAATATTGTACCATTTTCACCAACAATGCTTGCAAATTATAAAATTTTATTTATCCAAATGCTTGCTCTAATAAGAAAGCTCATCGCGCGCTCATTTTTGGCTTAATTTCATTGCAAAGTCTATCAATGCATCAAGAAAAAGCCACAGTTTGGTTCAGATTATGAGCGGGTAATAACGGGTCTGTTCCCATCGCCACTACTAAAATTTTCAATAATTTCTGCCATTATAACTTACCATCCTGTGTGCCGAATGTGTATTTGTTCACATTGCTATCCTCAATTTGTAAAATCTTAGAACCCGTTTGCGGTATGCTACTGGATTTATTCTCATCGTTAGGGGTTTCTTCGTCGGATATATCTTCTATTTTAGTGTGTTGATATTTTTCATTTTTCACATAACCATCTTGCTTGCATTTTGAATCCTCACTAGCAGCTACCAATGTCTCGTCGATATCGTTACTCATATTCCTGCCTTTGTAAGTAATCGTTTCTGTGTCAGGGACATCATTAATTTTTTCGTTGTGCTTCTTTGATAACAAGGAATGGTCGTTTGTTGTTGGATTATTGTGAATTGGTACTAAATTTGAACAATTATCCGAAACATCAGTTTTTTGTATAACCTGTTTTGAAGTAGAACATTTTAAGTTATCTTCATTGATAACGACTTCTTCAAGACGTTTCTCAGGAAGTTTAGTATTTGTTTCACACTCCATATCCATAATACATAAATGTTCTGCATTTTATAGATTGAATATATTGTGCACTGTGTTAATGTTTAAAGAAATATAACGAGATCCTTTATAACGTTACCTGTGTTGGTCCTTATATTATCTGAATCACCATTATATACATCTTTTAGCAGTTCTTTGGAATCATTTGAGGGATTCGTTGTGAATTCTGTATGGCTATGAACTTTAGAATGTTTAATGCCATCTTCTAGTTTGTTAGTATAGATTTGAGTTGATAGTGTTTCGATCGTGTTGGAAGAAGAAGCAGTTTCGTTAGTTTCATTTGTTGTTAGCAGAACGTTTTCATAGATGCCGATTGAGGGCTTTATTCTTCCTTTTTCCCCATCCTTCGATTTAGGTTCCTGTTCAAGTGCTAAGGAAACATAAAATTAATAAATCGGATAGAATCTAAAAGTACAATTTTACCTTCGATATCATCGTCCATGTTTCCTGAATTTGGAAAACACTTTTCAAGCTTCGATATATGCTTTCGGTCTTCAGTTAGACCACCCATTGGTTTTAACTTGGGTCCAAAATCAGTTTCAAATGTATTGCTATCAGAATTTATTGTAGACTCTATATCTCTCTTTTTTCTAGTTCCTTCAAATGAGGGGCTTGTAAGAGTATCATCTGTAGCACTTTCCTCGTCTTTCGATTCTTTTATTTTCTCAACGTTTTGTTTCTTTAATATCATACTTAATTCATCATTGTTTATATCAATCGGTACATGTAAATCATAGTTTTTACGTTCATTCAAAATAGTTTCTTCGCTGTTTTTCCAGGATACATTTTGCATTATTCCTTGGCCTGCAGTGCCTTTAGTCTTTTCATTGCTATCTGATGAAATGTCCATTTGATCCGAATGCTCTATCATTGAATGAGTGAATTTACGCTTTGATGGGTCATCGACAATCATCGCACCTTCTGCAATACCTTTCGTAATTGCAGTTATCGCATCTGCTACTGGCACTTTTTCATTACTTTCAACTCGTTTGAAGGATGTCTCAATTAATGAGGGTTCTTTAGCTGCTATTTCACAATCTGTGTCATTGAAAGTATCGTCATTATACTCCTCTTTTGGTGTATCGTCATTATACTCCTCTTTTGGTGTATTCTTGTCTCCAGCTACGTTCTCCTTACTGTAAGTCATACCTTCTGAAATTACTTCGTTGCACAAGGTGTCGTAATGACTTTCATCATTTTGTCCTATCGCTGATGATTCGCCCGCATTATTACCAATTGACGATGATGTATTTGCTTTATCATTCGAATTTATGTCTTTAGATGATTTTGTCTGTTCAAATCTATCCTGGACAATTTCATTATTGATATGAATTCCATGTTGATTAGTGTTAACAATTTTTCCGGTGGGGTCTGATAATAAAGTATTTTGTGATTTTGTATGAGCTTGAAAGCTGCTTTCCTCTTCTATAATTGCTTCTTTATCGCTAACATTATCGTGATACAATTCAAATTTAATTTTGTTTGCTTGTTTATCTAATTTATTGTCACTCGGTACCAAAGATATCTCTTTGCAATTGTCACATGAATTAAGGTTATGAATTTCTTGGTCATGCTCAGAATTTGCGTGATTTTCAATGCCATTGGCATATGGTTGCTCACTATGTACGTATTGAAATCCTTCATTTCCGTCATTCTTCTCAGTTGTTGCTCTCGACATTGCATCGTTCATATTAACATGAATATTTGATGATATTTCGACTTCTTCCTTTCCTAATCTCTTTTTATCGCTATCAATTAATAACACTTTCCCACCGTATACGTCAGAATGGGACATTTCCGTTTCATTTAATTCGTTAGGTACTGATGGCGTAGAATGTGAACTCCTTATGTCGTTTCCACATTCATTCGTATAATTAATACCCTCTTCATGTTCATTTGTTTCGCCACGTCCATCAGTTGAAATTGCCAAAGAGTTGTCATTCAAATTAACAACAACAATGGATGTTTTATCTTTATTGACGTCTTTTAAGTCTATTTCATTGCTCTCCGTCCCATAATTTTCTGTTTTTCGTGGGCTATGATCTACAGAAATCAACTCTGTTGAATTTTCTATGTCACTGCGACATGCATTCGTATAATGCACATCTCCCTGCCCTTCTTTTTCATGATTTACCTCAGTTATTACTATAGAAGGTTTATCATTCAAGTTAGAAACAGCGGTTTCATCTTCCACGTCCATTTTGATGCTATTACAATCAGCATCACTATTAATTGATTGAATTTTTCTTCCGCTAACATCATCATCGCACATTTTTATTTCTTCGTTATGAGTCTCTTTTGATTTTCCATGGTCACCTCCCTGCACTTCATTTTCATGATTTACCTCAATTATTACTGTAGAAAATTTGTCTTTCAAAGTATAAGCAGTGTTTTTCTCTTCCAACTCTTTTTTGTTGCTATTACAATCAGCGTCGCTATCAATTGATGGAATTTTTCTTACGCTAACGCCATTATTAGACATTTTTATTTCTTCATTTTGAGACTCTTTTGATTCTCCATGGTCATCTCTGCCTTGGTTTTCATTAGATGGAACTTCTAAGGATGTTTCGTTGACATTATCCAAAATTTCTTCTAATTCGCTAGGTACTCTTGGCATAAAATGTGAACTCCTTATGTCGCCTTCATATATATTTGTATAATTAATTCTTTCTTCTTGGTCATTTGTTTCGCCAGTTCCATCAGTTGAAATTACCAAAGAGTTGTCATTCAAATTAACAGCAACAATTGTTGTTTTATTTTCTTTGACGCTTTTTAAATCTATTGCATCGCTCTCAGTTCCATAATTTTCTGTTTTTCGAGGGCTATGATCTGCAGAAACTAATTCTGTTGAATTTTCAATGTCACACACATACGTATAATTAGTTCTCTCTTCATGACCATCTGTTTCGCCACTTCCATCAGTTGAAATTGCCAAAGAGTTGTCATTAAAATTAACAGCAACAATAGATGTTTTAT
This sequence comes from Haematobia irritans, assembly GCF_050003625.1. Taxonomy (NCBI): domain Eukaryota; kingdom Metazoa; phylum Arthropoda; class Insecta; order Diptera; family Muscidae; genus Haematobia; species Haematobia irritans. The sequence continues at coordinate 99,140,401 of NC_134397.1, read as the reverse complement.
CTTCTTTGACGCTTTTTAAATCTATTGCATCGCTCTCAGTTACATAATTTTCTGTTTTTCGTGGGTTTTGATCTGTAGAAATCAATTCTGTTGAATTTTCTATGTCACATCGACATGCATTCGCATTATCCCCATCTTCCTGCCCTTCTTTTTTATAATTTTCCTCAACTATTACTATAGAAGATTTATCATTCAAAGCAGAAACAGTGGTTTCCTCTTCCATGTCTTTTTTGTTGTTATTACCATCAGCGTTGCTATTAATTGATGCCTTTTTTCTTCCGTTAATACCATCATAGAACTTTTGTATTTCTTCGAATTCACTATGAGTCTCTTTTGATGTGGATGAACACTCTTTATCGCTGTCACATACCATTGCTTCACCGTCTACTCTATTTTGTTTTATAACGTGGTCGTCCGGGTCAGTTAAAATTGACTTATTGTTAATATTATCCTGAACTATTTCCTCTTTTGGAGGAATGTTTTCTTGATTAGTTAATTTTACGGAAGAAAATGAATTCAATACGTCATTACCACATGAAATTTCACTATCAACGTCTTCCTGTACTGCTATTCCATGATTTTTCTGAATTATTTGTTCCGAAGGTCTGAAATTTAAATTAGCAGCATTAGTTGGTATTTTATCAGCTTTTTCCTCTTCGACGCCCTTTTCATCGTTATCAAAAGTTTCTGTTTGACGATTATTATAATTACCACATGAAATTTCACTATCAATGTCTTCCTGTACTGCTATTCCATGATTTTTCTGAATTATTTGTTCCGAAGGTCTGAAATTTAAATTAGCAGCATTAGTTGGTATTTTATTTGCTTTTTCCTCTTCGACGCCCTTTCCATCGTTATCAAAAGTTTCTGTTTGACGATTATTATCAGTTGGAAGTGTTAAAGATGAGTTGTTCACATTAACAACAGTAGATGGTATTTCATTATCTCCTCCATCATTACAGCCCTTTTCAACGGTACCAACTACATATTCTGCAGTCGATAGATTTTCTCCAATTTGGTTTGAATCCATTTCTCTTCTTGCATCGTCGACGAGAGCACCCATTTCATGCAATTCTTTTAGTGAATTATTAGATTGGTCTTCCAGTTGTAACGGACTTTCTTTACTACCGTTAAATAAATTCACATGCTGGATTCCCAATTCACTGTCTTTTTTAATAAATGGCATGCCTTCACTTAAATATAAACCAATGGCTGATTTTTCATTTTCGTCGACCACAAGAAAATCTTTAGCATTTTCTTCAGTTATTTGTTTCTTTAGTACACTATATGTTTCCATTTCAGTTTCCTCTGGAAGTTTCTTTAATGCCTCTGAATTGATATTAATCTGACATACTTTACTGGGTATAAAATCATCAATGTTTTCTTCGGTTATATTGGATAAAACATAGTCAGGAGCAAAACCTAAATTGTAATCAATCCCTGTATCACTTGACGTACTCTGCAAAGTCTTACTATTCTTTTCGTGTACCATTGTTTCGTCGGAGCTCAAATGTGCATCATCGAAATTAGGATCATTATAAGGCGTTTCAACGTGACGTTCGTTGTCAGTATCAACCATGGTGTCTTGGTTCTCTATTGATTCATATTTTCCAAACTCTTCATTTAATGAGATCGCTGATGGTACAAATTTTCCATTATTATTATCCTTAGTGTGTTCATTGTACTGTATTAATGTGCCTAATTCTGTTGCTTCATCATGTTTTCCTCCTGACGTTACTTCATATGGGCTGTCGAAATTATCATTTGAAGTTTCCTCAATGTTTGTGTAGGTGTCTATTTTAATATTACCAGCATCCACTTTCTTACTGCTTTGACTTACGGCATCGAAATTAGCATTAAGCACTCCTTTAGCCAGGACTTCTTGAAACACAAAAGTACTTGGTTCACCAATGTTAGATATTGCTTCACTCAAATGCGGTTTCTTGGCAAAAATATGTTCACTTTCGTCAATTACATGAGTCGTATCAGGTGTAAAGGAATCTATGAAAAGATCGAAAGAAAATAATTGAATTGGGTTTATAAGTGGTAACTGCATATAGCTGAAAAACGCTATATATATTCCTAAATGCAAACATTGTAAGTATTTAATATTATGTTTATTTGTGGTAACAAAATAACACGTCTTTGACGAATCACTAACGAGCCTTCGATAACGGAGAGTTTTCTAACACTAAAAAAAAACGACAGGAAAACGTGTTTCGACAAATTTTCGAACCATTCTCGATATCGTTTTCTATAGTTTTGTTCGAATACGATAACGAACGTTGTGGCCAGGTGGACACGCACCGAAATCTTTTAAAGATTCACGCACTCTCACGATCTGAAGAATTCACTAACGCATAGAATTGTCGTGACTCGCCTAAACTGTATACTGCCGTAAGAAAAATTTAGCTCACGAAAATCTACCTCGCTCAAGAAAAACAATGTTGACTCACCATTGGGTCGTATGTTACGTTTACAATTTTCTTTTTATACCCACCAACATAGAATGGTGATGGGGTTATAATAAGTTTGTCATGCTGTTTTTAACACATAGAAATATCGATTTCCCACTATATAAAGTATATATATTCTTGATCAGGGAGAAATTCGAAAATTCTTTTTTTGTCTCCAAGCAGGTTAAGTTGGAAGATGGGCTATATCGGTCCACGTTTTGGACGTTTTGGCCCCCATATAAACTGACTCAGGGAATAAAAACTTTTATTGACTTTAGACTCCATAAAACATACTGATCGACTCAGAATCACCTCCAGAGTCGATCTATTCGTATTCGTCCGTTCATCGGTCGGCCTGTCTACACCCAGAGAAGGAATATGATCACCTCAAACATGTTTTAAGAGCAAAATGTTATTTTTGGGTGGTGAATATGTAACATGGTTTTCGCAACCATGTTATTTTCTCGGAAATCATGAATCTGATTTCGGCAAGCTGGTTTTTTTTTTGACGAGAAAATAATATTTTAGTGACAAACATGTTACGTGGTCACCATACAAAAATAACATTTTGCTCTTGAAACATGTTTGAGGTGATCATATTCCTTCTCTGCGGTATGTATTGTTCGCAGGATTCCGGTCGCATTTATTTTGTACAGTGCTTTTTGGGCACAAGGATGAACGCCATTGAATTTGGAAAAAAAATCGGATCACATTTAGATATAGCCCCCATATATATATATATATACGTTTAATCCTCAACAAATATTTTTGTATTTGAACGAAAAAAATTGTATGTGGTTTGTTGAAGTTGAAGAATTTACAAAAAAATGAAAAAAAAATTGACAGAATTATGCTATGACTTGCACCAAAATTGCAAAATTTCCGAACAATTTTGGAGATATTTTTTAAAGTAGACACAGAGAAGGAATATGACCAAAATGTTATTTTTGGACGGGGAAAATGTCACATTTTTGTGTCGAAAATCCTATACTCAGTTTTGTAAATGTATGACGATTTTATATTTGAGTAGCCCAGGGTCTAGCAAGCATTATATTCTAATTAATTAGAATTGTAATAACTCTAATCCCGATATTAATATGGTTTTATTAATTATCTCATACAACAAACGCATTTAAGAAACTACAAAATTGAAAAATATAAATTTTACACAGACATTTATAAATGCTTTTCTGTATTCTCTGATGAGTGAGCTCTTTGCTTGCTGTCATACACAGGGCTGCCAATTTTGCCGATTTATCGGCATTTTGACGATGAATATATATATATATATATATATATATATATATATATATATATATATATATATATATATATATATATATATATATATATATATATATATATATATATATATATATATATATATGGGGGCGATGCCTATAGGCCCGATTTCAACAAATGGGGTTGTATTGAGCTAAATAGGTCATCTTCAAAATTAATACAAGGTAATTAAGTACCCTTAAAGTAAGCAAAATTTAATCGAAATCGGTTAAGATTTCGAATTCGCTCGAATTTTCCAAATTTTTGAACCGAGTAAATATCGTCATTTTCGAGGCAAAAATCGGAAACTGCTATTTTTTGAATAAAAAATCGTCAAAATGCCGATGAATCGGCAAAATTGGCAGCCCTGTGTATGACAGCAAGCAAAGAGCTCACTCATCAGATAATACAGAAAATCATTTATAAATGTCTGTGTAAAATTTATATTTTTCAATTTTGTAGTCTCTTAAATGCGTTTGTTGTATGAGATAATTAATAAAACCATATTAATATCGGGATTAGAGTTATTACAATTCTAATTAATTAGAATATAATGCTTGCTAGACCCTGGGCTACTCAAATATAAAATCGTCATACATTTACAAAACTGAGTATAGGATTTTCGACACAAAAATGTGACATTTTCCCCGTCCAAAAATAACATTTTGGTCATATTCCTTCTCTGTGTCTACTTTACAAAATATCTCCAAAATTGTTCGGAAATTTTGCAATTTTGGTGCAAGTCATAGCATAATTCTGTCAATTTTTTTTTCATTTTTTTGTAAATTCTTCAACTTCAAAAAACCACATACAATTTTTTTCGTTCAAATACAAAAATATTTGTTGAGGATTAAACGTAACGTTCAACAACAAATATTTTGTAATGTTGGATGCTCAACAAATTACTTACAAAATATGTTATTAAGAACACAAATTATTTGTTGCCTTCTGATGGTAACGATTGCTAACAACTAGGGGTTTCTTTTTCTCAGACTTTTTCCATTCCCGGGAAAGCGGGAATTTTTTTCTAATTTCCCGGGATCCCGGTAAAAGGGAAGCCTGCTTCGATATGGCATATATTTAGACTTTTGAATAAATTAGAAATCGCCTAAAGCTACGGTTATAGGGCGCTGTCCGGGCCACTGACAATGTATTATTATGTTAATCGCTTATATCAGCCATAAATCATACTAAAATAAGATATCTTGTAATACACAAAATACAAAAAACTTTTACAATGGTTACCATGGAAGTCTCTTCCGATATATCGGGATTTTTTACATTTAAAAAATTGTATGGAAATGATAGAAACTTTTTTCGATGTCACCATCATAAAACAGAGTCACTATATGTAAATTTTCGATCAATATTTCCGAAAGGAATACACCATCTATACACCCAGACAAAAGTGACCCCTTCTTTAAGTTAAAATGAACTCATTGTGAAGAAAGTTGAACTTCGTATAGCGCCAAGGACATTTTTATTTGTTTGAACGATGTGATTTTCGTAGAAATTAGGTAGAACGCATTTCATATATTAGTTAACATTTTCCTATATTTATGTACCACTATACTACAGAGTAAAAAATTTTAACTGAATTGAATTCATATATGGAATGATTTTATTGAACTTTTTTCATTCATTTGGACAAATCTTACATATTTGTGGTAAACTTTTTACTTCAAATTTAGAACTGCTTACCTTCGTTTTTAAATACAATTTTATGTATTTATATAAGCAATTTTTTCTTCAATAAAATACATGTTTTATTAATATATTAAATATATTTATTTAGAATAAACCGCATCGACTGGCCTTGAAATATTAAAACACGTTTTTTTCTTCTTCTAGTACCTTTCACTTTGAATAAGTTGCTGCCTAGCAATTTTGTCCACCTTTTACAATTTCAATACCTACAAATATAAACAAATAAATCCTAAACCAATTTTTTCACAAAAGGTTAGCGTCACTGAATATTACCTCCCCAGCAAAAAAAAGCGTCGCCAAAAATGTAATGAAAATGTTCTTTTTGGATCCGGAAGTGGTGCAAAATTGACGCAGATGCGATGAATTTAACATGGGCTTGTCATAGGACGGAAGTCCTCCATTTCAACAGCCGTTGCACTGAATTTGCATCACTTCTTTAGGTGTGATCCGAACTCAATGTTATGGATGTAAATTAAAAAATTCTGTGATGGTTTGTCAAATAAAGAATTTTTATAATTTTTAATGGATTCTGACGCTTGTCTGAAACGTTTGACCTCAAATATTTTCAAAAATTCACAATTTTTCAGATTGGATTTAGAAGTTTTTTCCACAAAATTTAAATGATTTGTACCATTTTATGAATTCTTACACCCAGAAAAAAGTGCCTTCGAAACTAAAGGAAAAAATTTTCATCAATATAGTTTATCCATTTTATTTCCATTAAGGTAAATTTTTGTGAAAAATAATAAAATTTACTCGTTTCAGTAAAAAAATCCTAAACTGTAAGCAGTTAGGAATAGTCCATTAACTAGAATAAGGCATGGAATTTTACTCATACTATTTTCTTCGCTGGGTATAAGAATTTACTACTGAAAAAGAAAATTTTATTCACCGATAACAAAGCATTCGTAAAAATAAACAAAAACCGAACTAAAACCAAGTTTCCTCAAAATTAGTAAAATTTCTTATAAAATGATAATTGCGACTTCCTTTATAATAGAAAGTTTTTCATACATACGAACAACACTTGGCATAGAAAAATACGAATAAACTAAAATATTTTTCTATGCCAAGTGTTATTCGTATGTATGATAAGCTTTCTATAATAAAGGAAGTCAGAATTATCATTTTATAAGAAATCTTTCCAAAATTTGAGGAAACTTGGTTTTAGTTTATTTTTACGAATGCTTTCATTTCAGTAGTAAATTCTTATACCCAGCGAAGAAAACAATATTAGTAAAATGCCATGCCTTATTCTAGTTAATGAACTATTCCTAACTGCTTTCAGTTTAGGATTTTTTTTTACTGAAACAAGTAAATTTTATTATTTCACAAAAAAATTTAACTGAATGGAAATAAAATGTCTAAACTAAATTGATGAACATGTTTTCCTTTAGTTTCGAAGACACTTTTTTCTGGGTGTATTTGTTATTAATGTAACTATCATAATAAATGTTGCCATTTTTACAAACACGTCCTTGCAATGATTATGAAAATATTTTGAAATATTTTGAAATTGGGAGGCCAGGGCTAGAAGCCACGACTATGTATTTCGCACAAGGCAACTATTACTACTTGGTACCTAATTCAAATAGGAGAATGCAATTTCCAAAGTAATTGAACATCTGAACAAAAATACTAAAAACAATTAAATTATTGTGTATATTCCTCTATACTTAGGATAAATTATACCCCATTCACATTAGACTCAAAAACTACTAAAAATGGATTTGAAATCCCTTATTTACAAAGAACAAGTATATACAGCAGTAAGTTCGGCCGGGCCGCATCTTAAATACCCACCACCATCAACCAAATATTAGGGTTTCCTTTGAAATTTCAGGAGGGCTTGAGGACTTGAGGACACTTCCCGAAGATAAATTTAAAGATTTCACATATGAGGACTATATCAGATTCTGGATTTATAAGAACCATTTTTGTTTGAGTTTTAGAGGAATCATTAACATCTCTTGTAAGTGTGTAAGAAATTTTAAAACAACGTCTTGATTTGAAATCTTAAATCTGTAGATTTTCACCCGAGAAGTAAAATCTGGAAATTTTACATTGAGTTTCAAGCAATTTTCATGATCAGTGCGCCTTCTATACCCCCAAGAAGTAAAGTCGGTCTATGTGGAGGCATTACCAAATGGACCGATAAAATGTTAATCCGATACAAGTTTTTGTGAGCCTAAAATACCAGAATATTTACAATTTCAGGCAAATCGGATAAAAACTACGGTTTATAGAAACCCAAGGAGTTAGATCGGGAGATCGTTCTTATGGGGGCTATACTAAAATATGGACCGATACTCACCGTTTTCGGCACACTTCTTTATGGCCCGAAAATACCTCTAGATATCAATTTCATGCAAATTGGATAAAAACTTCGGATTATAGAAGCCCAAGAAGTAAAATCGGAAGATCGGTCTATATGGGGGCTATACCAAAATATGGACCGATACCCACAATTTTTGGCACACGTATTTGTGGTCCTACAATACCTCTAGATGCTCTCCATTTTTGGTACACCTCTTTGCGGTTCTGAGGTACCTCTCGATTTCCAATTTCAGGCAAATAGGATAAAAACTTCGGATTCTAGAAGCCCAAGAAGTAAAATCGGATTTTAGAAGCCCAAGAAGGAAATCGGTCTATATGGGCGCTATACCAAAATATGGACCGATACTCACCATTTTCGGCACACCTCTTTATGGTCCTAAAATACCTCTAGATTTCCAATTTCAGACAAATTGGATAAAAACTACGTTTTCTATAAGCCCAAACCCCCAAAGTAAAATCGGGAGATCGGTCTATATGGGGGGCTATACCAAAATAGGGACCGATACTCACAATTTTGGCACACGTATTTGTGGTCCTACAATACTTCTAGATTTCCAATTTCAGGTAAATTGAATAAAAACTGTAGTTTCTATAAGAACAAGAAGTAAAATCGGGAGATCGGTCTATATGGGGGCTGTACCAAAACATGGACCGATACTCACCATTTGGCACACCTCTTTATGGTCATAAAATACCTCTAGATTTCAAATTTCAGGCAAATTGGATAAAAACTACGATTTCTATAAGCCCAAGACTGTAACGAGGATGCTTTATGAGATGTTCTAATTTACATATTTACTACATTTTATATAATTTATAATTTTGCACTGGATGAATACTTTTGTTTATCATTGTACCCATTATTAAATTATTCGTATGTTTCTCATTACTCTTTTACTCATCACTATTTCACTCACTTATTATTTATTTGATCATTTATACTTGCAATGTACATTCTCTTACAACAACAATATTTACATGTCTATTTTCTGTTTTATTTTGTTACAACAACAATCACATGTTTCAGTTCATTTTTTGTTTGTTCATTTACCGTTTTATGATTTTGAGTTGTAATCTTAGTCGCCTATAAATACAAGAGTTGTACTATGAATTTGTCATTCTTTTTGCGGCTGTTAAGCAATAAAGATCTGAAACTTTAAATACACCGCGTATTATTTTGGGGAGCATAAAATAAAAACAAAATTCCTCGGCAGTAGACCAAACTAGACGATTACGTCTGTTGTGGGCTCTGTCTCATAAAAGTAGGCGAATTTGACGATTTACGTCTGTTCAGCCTCACTTAAAGTAACATTAACTGCTGCGAATTACTTCCTCATGCTCGACGGGAGACTGCGGTGCCTGCTCTTTTCTCTCCCTATTACATTGGCGCCCAACAACAAAATATGCACAATTTATCTTAAACTTTTTGTGCAGTTTGTAGTTGTTGTTTTGAGAAGCGGTTAGTTGTGCTAGCTTAAAATTTAGAAAATATTATGGTGAAAAGGAGATAACTCTCGTTGTGTTTTTGGTTAAAAAAAAAAATAAAAGGTTATTTTTGGAATATGATTCGTCGAAGCCCTCGTAATACACCTACTACTTCAAATAATGCGTCAACGGGCAAAAATGTTGGAAATAGTAATTTTAATGAGGAAAATGTAAATCCTCCAAATAAAACTCCAACGGCTTCTATTAACGCAAATGAAAGTCAAAATTTGGGCATTAGTGGTACAAATGGAGATATGGTGAATGCTCCAGTTCCACATAATATTCCAAACACTCCAACTATTTCAAAATCTGGGAAAAATTCTGGCTCAAAAGATATACATTTATCAACCTCCCGTAATGAGTCGTCAACTCTAAGCTGTAAAGACTCAAGGGCTCAAAATAATGGTAATAATCATGCAAACTTAGAAACTTGCGACTTAACAGGGCCAAGTACTTCCACTGGCATCACACATCGCAATCCTTCAATGAATATATCAAATTCTTTGCAAACCGTATCTATAAATAACACAAATATTGAAAATCAGAAAATAATGGGCCCAGCGCCGTCACATTCCGATACATTTGCGTCTTCGCATTTGTCAAACTTGTCTTTGAATTCCAACGTTCCACCTGGAAACTTGCAGAGAGGTCAATGTAATGTGGCAAGTTCTGTAAATTTTACTCTAACTCAAAAAATTAGTCATTGTATCTAACATTCAATACAATTTTGACTAATTTTAATGCAAGACCTGAATCAAAGACAACTTTTGTGAACTGTAGTGCACGTTTTAATGGTGGACGGAATACTACAAAGGTAGACGATTTTATTGCTACTATACTTGTCTACAAAGAAGCCGAGAACGTATCGGATACTCTGGCTTTAACAAGTTTTCCTTTGTTGTTAGAAGGATATGCGTCTACATGGTGGCAAGGGGTCCAATATGAAGCCCACAATTTTGATATGGCTATTGACCTACTGCGCAAAGCCTTTTCACCCTCAAAACCAGACTGGCGAATCTTCGCAGAAATAGCACAAGATAAGCAAAAACATTTTGAATCCACCGATGCATTTGTATGTCGAAAGCGTCGACTCTTTGCACAGTTGTCGGAAAAACTTTCGGAAAATACCATGTTGAATATGATTTTCTCTCAGTTAAATCTCTCGATTAGGAAAAAAATATCGAGGGATAATGTAAGAAGTTTCCAAGAACTACTCCAAAAAGCTAGAGACATCGAAATGTTTTTAGAAGAAAGTAAAACTCCAATACCTAAAAAAGAAAATCCCGAAAAATCAAATCTTCGTTGTTCATTTTGTAGAAAGAAAAATCATACAATTGACACGTGCTACAAAAAGATCGAATGAGATCGGAGGGGAACCGCTAAGGTACAAGAAAGTTCCATAAACTGCTATGGATGTGGTGCTGCTGGGTACTTCAGAGCTAATTGCCCCAATTGCAATAATAAAAACCCCAACAATAGCCCACAACCCCACAACTCCATACATACAGCATTCGTAGGCAGAAATGTTCCCACAATTGGTGTCAATATAAATGGAATGGAAGGGGAAGCTTATATTGATACAGCAGCACGAACGAGCGTAGCAGGTTATAAACTCTACCAAAAACTAATAGAGAAGCAAGTAGAGTTTCAACGGGTCTCAGCAGAAATAGTTCTAGCAGATGGAGTTCCTCGCGAAGAAATTGTATATTCCACAATTGTTAATATCATAATTGGTAAACGCTTAAGAAAAATTCGCTTCATATGCATGCCAAAAGCCAAAGAAAATCGCACGCTCATAGGGATTGACTTTTTGGAACAAGCCAACATAGTATTGGATTTGGCTGATAGGCGTTGGTATTTCAAAGATGAACCAAATAAATTGTTTGACTTTAAAATGAATAAACCGGAAATAGTTCGCTCCATACCTTTAACACAAGCCAACATAAGAGAACATAACGCTGTCAATGATTACTTGTCCTGGTTCGAAGACATTAATAGTGAAAAGGGATTTCCTAAGGATAATAGTACACGTCCTATAACAAGCGACTATTCTCCTAAAGGCATAAATAAAATATTTGGAGACAGCATACTATCAGATTTTGTCCCGCATGTCCAAAATGAACTGTTTCCTCCTTTGAAAAGGAAAAAGAGCTGTGAGATGTCCTTAGAATTGAACTCATTCGAATTTTCTCTTAAAGATGAAGAAGGCAGACATTTAAAGCTATCTGAGAGGAAAGAGCTGGACGAGCTTTTATTAACTGTCAAGGAAATTTTTGAAGACAAATACGAAACAGTTCCTGGCATTGAACATTTTATTAATACAGGCTCACATTCGCCCATATCATGTCCACCTTATAGGCTGTCTCCAGCTATGAGAGAAAAACTGAAAACGGAAATTGAGGATATGTTGCGAAAGAAAATAATACAGGAGGGCGAATCTCCTTGGTCATTTCCGGTCGTAATAATACCAAAGAAAACGGGGGGAGTTCGAGTATGTGTGGACTATAGGAAGTTAAATTCCATAACCGTCACAGACAAGTACCCTTTGCCTCGCATGGATGACCTATTGCATGCCGCAAAAGCCTCATATTTCATGTCCACTTTAGATTTAAAGTCAGGCTACTGGCAAATAAAAATGGCCGAACGAAACAAAATTAAAACAGCCTTTACAACACCGTTTGGTATATTCATATTTAATACAATGCCGTTTGGCCTTAAAAATGCCCCAGCGACGTTCCAAAGGTTAATTGACAAACTAGGAAATAGCCTTCCTCAAATCATAATATTGACATATTTAGATGATTTAATTGTATGCTCGGAAACTTTTCAGAAACACATGAAAGACCTTCAAATGGTATTCCAAAAATTAAAATCGCTAAACTTACAGCTTAACAGAAATAAATGTAATTTTTGTCGTCCGGAAGTTAAGTACTTGGGACACGTATTGACTTTGAAAGGTCTGAAACCAGATCCAGAAAAAACAAGTGCCATTTTGGATCGACCACATCCAAGAAATTTAAAGCAAGTAATTTCCTTCCTGCAGACATGTTCGTGGTTCAGACGATTTATACCCGATTTTGCTGAAATATCAAGGCCGTTATCACAATTGACCAAAAAGGGAGCTAAATTTATATGGTCGCATGCTCAAGATAATGCTTTTAACAGATTAAAATTGCTTTTGTCATCTCCTCCCGTCCTACAACAAATCGACGAGAACAAACCATTCACGTTAAAAACCGATGCAAGCGATTATGCGCTCGGTGCAGTTCTTATGCAGGGGGAGAAAGAAAACGAGCACCCTATAGAATACGCGAGTCGCCTACTACTTCCTGCCGAGCGAAATTATTCTACAACGGAAAGAGAAGCATTAGCCGTCGTATGGGCAGTGAAGAAATTTCGAGGCTATATCGAAGGCTCAGATATATTTGTCCTAACTGAAAACGAGCACCCTATAGAATACGCGAGTCGCCTACTACTTCCTGACGAGCGAAATTATTCTACAACGGAAAGAGAAGCATTAGCCGTCGTATGGGCAGTGAAGAAATTTCGAGGCTATATCGAAGGCTCAGATATATTTGTCCTAACTGACCATCAGCCCTTAAAGTGGTTATTTTCACTGAAATCACCTACAGGCCGGTTGGCAAGGTGGGCACTAGAATTGCAGTCTTTCAATATAGTATTCGAATACACACCTGGTAAACAAAATGTTATAGCGGACACGCTATCCCGCCCACCTTGCTCAAATGAAAATCACACAGATGTCAAGTGCGAATGTTTTTCTTTTTCAATTGATTTTCCTAGGCAAGGTGCAGCTGAAGTTCGAACAGCACAGATGGAAGACACTGATATTAAAAAAATAATGGAATCATTCGAAACTGATGATGACAACGTGATAATGTACACGAACAGAGGATATTTGTTAGTAGATGGTGTATTGTACAGATACTGTTCGGATCAGGACTCAGAGATGGGACAACTGGTGGTTCCGAAGGCAATGCGTGAAGATATTTTAAAGAGGTTCCATAATGATACATTGGCAGGCCACTATGGTATCGACCGCACGATCCATAGAATTGTCCAACATTATTATTGGCCTGGTATGCGTGCAGAAATAACGAAATATGTAAAATCTTGCCCTGATTGTCAACGCTATAAGCCTAGTAATATGAAGCCAGCAGGATTAATGCAAACAGTATCAAGCAGCCAGCGCTTTGAAGTCATTGCTATGGATCTTGTTGGTCCACTTCAGCAAACTAAGAATGGCAACCAGTGGATTTTAGTAATAGAAGATATTTGTAGCCGGTGGGTTGAGCTGTTCCCCTTAAAGGAGGCCACAGCAGAAAATTGCGCAAAAATACTGCTCAATGAAATTGTTTTACGATACGGTGTTCCAAGAAGAGTCCACACAGATAACGGCTCTCAATTCATATCAGCTGTTATGCAAAAATTAACCTTCTGCTTAAACATTAGACAAACGTTCACACCAGTATATCATCCGGAATCTAACCCCGTTGAGAGGAAAAATAGAGACCTAAAGACCCAATTAGCAATTTGCGTTGGCAAAGACCATACTGTTTGGGACACAAAATTGCCCATGATACGTTTTGCGATGAACACAGCTAAGTGTGGAAGCACGGGATATACAGCCGCCTACATAACTTTTGGTCGGGATTAAGAAGTCCCTTAGAAGCCCATCTGGATTTGAAAGCCATAATTCTGTCAGAGAATTTCATACCTCAAATAACACCCCATTTACTGAAAATGGCAGACGTATTAAAAAATGCAAACGAGAGTGTTGAAAAAGGACAAGATAAAAACAAGAGTTATGTGGACCAAAAACGTAGACAAAACACAGAATTCAACCTTGGGGATAAAGTACTAGTAGCAACACATATTCTTAGTGATTTTAGTAAGAATATAACGTCCAAATTCGTGCCTAAACGGGATGGTTCATATATAATCACCGCTAAAAAGGGCCCAACATGTTATACCATATCATCTGTAGAAACGCCAGGTATTCCAATAGGAACCTACCATACATCGCAACTGACTCCATATATTGGCCCATCAGACTCGCCAATTTATGCTATTCGAAAAAGAGGTCGACCAAAAACTACAAGACCACACACTACAATTGACAGCAACACAACTAATACAAACATCTCAAAAGATAAACAACAAAACTGTAACAATAAAGCTGGAAAAGATACAGATACATCCTCTCAACATGTCACCAAGGGAAGAATCCTACGTCCCAGGAAGTAAAAAATGCACGATTAAATGCTGCCACATCATCGAGGCGATTTCTCTGGCAGAGGGGGAGGATGTAACGAGGATGTTTTATGAGATGTTCTAATTTACGTATTTACTACATTTTATATAATTTATAATTTTGCACTGGATGAATACTTTTGTTTATCATTGTACCCATTATTAAATTATTCGTATGTTTCTCATTACTCTTTTACTCATCACTATTTCACTCACTTATTATTTATTTGATCATTTATACTTGCAATGTACATTCTCTTACAACAACAATATTTACATGTCTATTTTCTCTTTTATTTTGTTACAATAACAATCACATCTTTCAGTTCATTTTTTGTTTGTGCATTTACCGTTTTATGATTTTGAGTTGTAATCTTAGTCGCCTATAAATACAAGAGATGTACTATGAATTTGTCATTCTTTTTGCGGCTGTTAAGCAATAAAGATCTGAAACTTTAAATACACCGCGTATTATTTTGGGGAGCATAAAATAAAAACAAAATTCCTCGGCAGTAGACCAAACTAGACGATTACGTCTGTTGTGGGCTCTGTCTCATAAAAGTAGGCGAATTTGACGATTTACGTCTGTTCAGCCTCACTTAAAGTAACATTAACTGCTGCGAATTACTTCCTCATGCTCAACGGGAGACTGCGGTGCCTGCTCTTTTCTCTCCCTATTACAAGACCCCAAATCGGGAGGTCGGTTTATATGGGGACTATATCAAAACTTGGACCGATATAACCCATCTTCGAACTTGACCTGCCTGCAGACAAAAGACGAGTTTGTGCGAAATTTCAGCACGATTGCTTTATTATTGAAGACTGTAGCGTGATTACAACAGACAGACAGACAGACGGACAGACGGACATGGCTATATCGTCTTAGAATTTCTCCCTCATCAAGAATATATATACTTTATATAGTCGGAAATCGATATTTCGATGTGTTACAAACGGAATGACAAACTTATTATACCCCCGTCACCATTCTATGGTGGTGGGTATAAAAATACAGTTAGAAATTGTTAAAGTAGATTTTGTAATGAGAATGATGATTTACCAAATGGTACTAAAAATAATGTTTTTGTAGTATTTATCCCTCCATTTTATATAAAATGTTGTAAAGAAAAAATCCCCGGGAATTCCCGCACTTAATTCCCGGGAAATCGGGAGCGAAAAAATAGCGAATTCCCGGGATCCCATTCCCGGGAAAAACCCCTACTAACAGCTTTTTTGTAGTAATGGTTATTAAAAGTACAAATTAGTTTGTAGCAGGAAAATTAACAAATTTTGTTATTGGTTTTACAACAAAAGTTATTGGTTCTCAAACATATTTTTATCTGTGTACCAATTTTCTTCCATGTTTAATTTACAGATGTATCTAGGAAAATGTTACTCATTGATTATTTTTCGTTTCACTGACATATCCACTACAAAGAAGCAAATGCAGTGTCTTAAATCACTTTAAATGTATACACCTAGACCTTGCTTTGCGTCATTTCGTTTTGCGTTGTTTCGGAGTTGCATCGCTGCTGAATTGGTACTAGTTTTCACTTTGCGTTGTTAGATTTTCGAAGTTGCGTTGTTATCTATCTCCAAACTTTGCATGGTTTGCCATAGAATTCATTTTGCGTCGTGTTTTTTTTTTTTTTTTTTTTTTGGAACGTATCTAAATGTAAATATTTTAAGTATTTTGTGCGCAAGACATATAATAAAAAACAAACTGTTTTCTTTTACTACACAACTTATAATGGGAATAAAACTGTAGAGAACCTTCTAAAGCGGAATAATATCGAACACGAAAACGAATTCGAAATAGATTCGTTAACGATCAGTTACAGATATCACGAAACCTTCTTTAACGAATCGCTAACAAGCCTTCGGAAACGAAGAGTTTGCTGACAGTAAAATAACAACAGTTGAACGTTTTCCGAATAATTTTCGAACCATTCTCGATATTAAAATAAAATATTAAAAAGTCTATTCAGTTTAAGAAATTGATAAGTGCGCATGAGGTGTCTCGATATCGTTTTCGATAGTTTTGTTCGAGAAATATCCGTGAATGTTTCTATATCGAATACGATAGCGAACGTTGTGGTCAAGTGGGTACCGTTAGAACAAAATGAGTATGAGCACGTGCACGTGTATGCCCACACTTATCAATTTCTTAAACTGAATAGACTTTTTAATATTTTTCTTTGTCAAAAACAAACTTTTTTCTATAATTTCATTTTATTAATGCTATTTATCTATATGTGATATTTACATTATTCAAGACAAAATAGATACATTTCAATGGTCAACCCATATATTAAATAATTTTCTTTTTATAGTTTAGCATATTATAATTTGTGGTTATTTCATATTAGTATGCCTATTAAATTCGTTTTTAATTTTGAACTTATATTAACAAATCTTGTGGAGCTCCTCTTCAATCTTGTGAAGGTTTTGGGATTTGGCATAAGGTTTGATGCTAATGGATTTGGATGGCTATCAATTCTGGATTTATATCTTGTTATTTGGGATATAACCTCTTCCTTTACTTTCTTGATGTTAAGTTCCTCATGGAGACGTTTGTTTGTTATGTAAGTTGGGACGTTTAGAACTTCTCTCAAGGTTTTAGACTGAAGTTGTTGCAGAAGTGTTATGTTGGTGTTAGAGTCGTTCCCCATAGTTGTATACCATATGTCCCCACTGGGAGCCACCGTGGTGCAATGGTTAGCATGCTCGCCTTGCATACACAAGGTCGTGGGTTCGATTCCTGCTTCGACCGAACACCAAAAAGTTTTTCAGCGGTGGATTATCCCACCTCAGTAATGCTGGTGACATTTCTGAGGGTTTCAAAGCTTCTCTAAGTGGTTTCACTGCAATGTGGAACGCCGTTCGGACTCGGCTATAAAAAGGAGGTCCCTTGTCATTGAGCTTAACATGGAATCGGGCAGCACTCAGTGATAAGAGAGAAGTTCACCAATGTGGTATCACAATGGACTGAATAGTCTAAGTGAGCCTGATACATCGGGCTGCCACCTAACCTAACCATATGTCCCCACTGGTTTTATAATACATTTATGGATTGAAAGTTTCTTCTCAAGGGAGAGCTTCGAACGACACCCGATAAGGAACCTTAGCTTATTTGTTTGTATGTTTAAAGTTTTCCGTTTTGTATGAATATGCTTGTTCCATTTCAGCTTCTATCTAGATAGATTCCTAGATATTTAATATCATCATGCTGTGGTATTTGGGTTTGGTTCATAAGAACTGGTGGCATTGCCGTATCTAGACATTTTTAACCAGGGGTGCTATAGCCCCCCTATCTGTGCCACAGTAACAATATATAATGGAAAATCATATATATAGGTTTTCACATTCTAAGGGGGGCTAATTTTTTCTGGAGGGGGCTACGCCCCCCCCCCCCCCAGAGGCCTTACTACGCTTATGACTGGTGGACATGTTGTTTGTTTTAAAGTAAACGTTATATGAGAAGATTTAGCTTCGTTTGCTATTATACGCCGCTCTTTCAAACAGGTGGAGAGCTTATTCAGATGTCTTTGCAACATGGCGCTAGCGGCTTTGGGATTTTTATTCACTGCTAAGACCGCTGTATCGTCTGCAACGGACCAAGTCCTGAACCTTGTGGGACCCCAGCATTAATATCTTTGGCTAATTTCTCCCTCCTCTTTTACATAAAAGTATCTATCTTGTATGTAAGATTTCACAAATAAGTAATAATTTATTGGCAAAAGCATTTTGAGTTTGTAAAGGAGGCCTTCATGCCATACTTTATCAAAAGCTTGTGATATATCAAGAAACGCTGCCGTGCAAAACTGCTTGTTTTCAAATGATTTGTTAATAGTCTCAACTAAGCGGTGTAACATACTGTTTTCTGAAGGGAAAAAATACGGTGGAAGCAAAAACTTGGCTTGCTAATGAGTTTCCGAACTCTGCCCCAGGGAAATCAACAATAATTGATTGGTATGCAAAATTCAAGCGTGGTGAAATCAGCACGGAGGACGGTGAACGCAGTGGACGCCCGAAAGAGGTGGTTACCGACGAAAACTTCAAAAAAATCCACAAAATGATTTTGAATGACCGTAAAATGAAGTTGATCGAGATAGCAGAGGCCTTAAAGATATCAAAGGAATGTGTTGGTCATATCTTTCATCAATATTTGGATATGCGGAAGCTCTGTGCAAAATGGGTGCCGCGCGAGCTCACATTTGTCCAAAAACAACAACGTGTTGATGATTCTGAGCGGTGTTTGCAGCTGTTAACTCTTAGGTTATGTGGCAGCCCGATGAATCAGGCTCACTTAGACTATTCAGTCCATTGTGACTCGTAATACACCAGAGTTTTTCCGTCGATATGTGACAATGGATGGAACATGGCTCCATCACTACACTCCTGAGTCCAATCGACAGTCGGCTGAGTGGACAGCGACCGGTGAACCGTCTCCAAAGCGTGGAAAGACTAAAAAGTCCGCAGGCAAAGTAATGGCCTCTGTTTTTTGGGATGCGCATGGAATAATTTTATCGATTATCTTGAGAAAGGAAAAACCATCAACAGTGACTATTATATGGCGTTATTTGAGCGTTTGAAGGTTGAAATCGCGGCAAAACGGCCCCATATGAATTAGAAAAAATTGTTGTTCCACCAAGACAACGCACTGTGCCACAAGTCATTGAGAACGAATGCAAAAACTCATGAATTGGGCTTCGAATTGCTTCCCCACCCACCGTATTCTCCAGATCTGGCCCCCAATGACTTTTTCTTGTTCTCAGACCTCAAAAGGATGCTCGCAGGAAAAAAATTTGGCTGAAATGAAAAGGTCATCGCCGAAACTGAGGCCTATTTTGAGGCAAAACCGAAGGAATACTACCACAATGGTATCAAAAAATTGGAAGGTCGTTATAAACGTTGTATCGCTCTTGAAGGGAACTATGTTGAATAAAAAAAACTAATTTTGACAAAAAAATTTATTTTTCTTTGTTAGACCGAGGACTTATCAGCCAACCTGTTACTTGTTCAATTGTACTGTGATTTTGTCTGAATCCAAATTGATGGTTTGGTATCAAGCCTTTTTGGTCTATGATAGACGTTAGACGAGAAGGAAATAATTTTTCTAGCACTTTTGAGAGCACTGGCAAAATACTTATTGGCCTATACGAATTTACCTGTTCCGTTGGCTTGCCTGGTTTGGGAATCATACTGATTTGTGCCACTTTCCATTGAGGTGGAACAAAACAACGTGTTAAGCAAGCATTGAACATATATGGGATTTATTCCCTCATTTGGCAATTCTTTGACTTTTTAACTTTTAGATTCTTTATTTCCTTTCTCACTTCTGAGTTCGAAAACTTTTTGATTGGCACTTTTTGATTGGCAAGTCAAGTTGGTGTGGTTCGCCGATATTCTTGGATATATGCTGGGGTATCTTTAGATGAATTTGGAGTAAATACAGTTTTTAGATACGCTGCAAAAGTCTTAGCTTTCTCTAATGAAGATTTGGTCTATGAGTTGTCAGCTTTTTTAATTGGATGGTTTACTTTGCGGTATTGATTTACAGCCTTGGTAATTTTCCAAAGTGAATAGTCAGAAGACTTAGTAGGACGTAAATTAAGTATTTCAGTTTCAAGTTTTTTTTCTTGAAGTTCTCGGAGAAGATTTTGAAGATTTCTTGTAGATTTTTTCAAGATTCTTTTATCTTCAGGAGATTTGCTTACTTGTCATCACTTTTTCGCCATTCTTTACTCAGATAGTTTTTGTAGGACTATATTTGGGCATCTTTTATCTTGATTTAGGCTACCCTGCGGTGTTGAGTTTCATGCAGCTTGTTGGATAATATATACTAGCTGTTCTACGCCTCTAGTTATATCTTGTTCACTTTTCAGAGAAATATTTGTATTTACAGTTGATTTTATAAAATAACGGTAATAAACCCAGTTAGTTTTCTTGTTATGAAGTTTACATGGTTGTTTCTCTTCAATATAGTTTGAGTCAAGAGTTAAAAAGACTGGATAATGATCAGAAGACAATTCACAGCATGTTACGTATTTGTATGAACCAGATGGTATGCCTTTTGATACACAAAAATCGATAAGATCTGGAATCTGTTGAGTATCAGTCGGCCAATAAGTTGGCATGTTTGGCGAGATTTCTTTTAAGCCGAGCTATTTCATGGCATAATAGAGTTGTCTCCCTTTCGGTGTGATAAGACGTGAACCCTAAGATGTATGCTTCGCATTAAAGTCTCCGCAAACAAGGAATTTATTCCCAAGTGTTTCAAAAAATTTAATATATTCTTCTGTTTTAATATTATGTTTCCTAGGGATATATAATGACGAATTTCAAGCTGCCCAAGCCAATCTTCAATAATAATAGTTGTTGCTTGTATTTTTTCAGAACATAAGTTAATTCCTTGATGATGTTTAATCTTTTTATTAATTAGTGCTCCCAAGCCACCTCTGGCTCTCCAACTAGGATGCATTATGTGATAAAACTCATTGTCGGGTATGATGAAATAGCTTTTCTGTGTGAAATGAGTTTCAGAAATTAGAAATATATCTATTTTATTTAGCCTCTGAAATTCCTTTACTTCCAGTGTATGTTGGGATAAGCCATTGGCATTCCAGAATGCTATACGTAGACTCCTAATCTGTCTGAACAAGGGTAAGTTTGTTTGTGTTATTCAAAAGAAGACTAGTTATTTGATGCATCAAGATGTTAAGATTATTGAGCATTTCTTTTACTGATTTTGCAGGATTATTATTTAAGGTTTGGCGTTGATTTGATGCTATATTAGTGGTTTGGTTTCGGGTAACTTGGGAATAAGTTGTATTTTCTTCTTGCTGAGGTGAAACCATTAAAGGTTGGTCTGGAATGTTCTGATTTTCAGAAATTCCTTTACTTCCAGTGTATGTTGGGATAAGCCATTGGCATTCCAGAATGCTATACGTAGACTCCTAATCTGTCTGAACAAGGGTAAGTTTGTTTGTGTTATTCAAAAGAAGACTAGTTATTTGCTGCATCAAGATGTTAAGATTATTGAGCATTTCTTTTACTGAATTTGCAGGATTAGATATTGACCCATTATTTAAGGTTTGGCGTTGATTTGGTGCTATATTAGTGGTTTGGTTTCGGGTAACTTGGGAATAAGTTGTATTTTCTTCTTGCTGAGGTGTAACCATTAAAGGTTGGTCTGGAATGTTCTGATTTTCTGCAGGTGGTCTGCGAGTTGGGTAGTGTTTACTATAGATTTGTCTTTATAATTTGCCGAATGATTTCCATTACAATTTCCATTACACATTTTACCTCATTTGTCCAATTCCTTCTCGAGCACGATTTGGATTCCTGATTACCTACACATTTTATACATATGGGGTTTCTTCTGCAATATATCTTGGTATGCCCGTATTGTTGACAGTTAGAACACTGTGGCATTATTTTCTTTGGTCAAGGTGGTTCAAAAGTAACTATACTTGACATGAAACGTGTAATGGAATAAATTTCTTTGTTGTTAGGTTTGGTGGCAAGTTCTATCTCAAAAAGAGAAAGTGGTTCCTTGGTACGAAAATGTTTTATATTCTAAATATGATTTACTTCGTGGCCTTTAGTTAGAAGTTAATTTTTAAGTTGTTCAGTATCTGTTGATGAATGCATGATTCGGAGGATAACCTTGAAACCTCGTTCATGTTTTTAACGGTTGGTATAAAATTCGGTGCCTTTTTGTCAATTATTTTAACTTGGTCGTTGCGAAGTGTTCTGATTTCAAACTGTTGCGGAACGCACTGGTTTAAAAGCTCTAATAAGGGTTGAATATTAGCAACTTTATTTATAAAGATTGGTGGAGGCTTTGTACTTTGTGGAGGTATGATTTGTTGCTCCTCATTTTCTTCGCCGAGTTCGGCAAACCGATTTTCAGCTAAACCGATTTGCCATAACAAATAAGCCGTAAAATATTCGTTATTATTTCGAAACAACAAACGTTGGAAATGTTTCTATTATCAAACTTTTCTTGAACAATGTGCGCGGTAATTTATTTCGAAAATGTTCGCTTTAGCGAACCATCGCTATTTCTCGGCAATTTGGTCTGGTGGGTATCTTCACATACTTATGTATTTTAGCTTTCGTACACATTCTCAGCGATGTGTGTGTCACCAGCAAAGATAATAGAGAGAAGAAGATGGGAAATTGGCTGCTGAGCACATCAAACCATTTACCGTGCTAGGCCCATACATTTCGTTTATCGAACCAAACGCGTATACCACAAGTATTGACATAGCATTAAAATGCAAATAAAAAGAAATTAAGTGCAGGAAATAAATTTCAATAAACGGCAAAAGGTAATTTTTTTGTTGTTGCCTAAAATTTAACATTGTTTCATTAAGAAAATTAAGTTTTTCAATTAAATAGTAACGAAAAACAACAAAAACAGTTACAAACACTAGATGTCACATTATTTTTGTTTTTTGTGTATAGCAAATTTGTTTTATGTACGAGTATGTGAAAATCGTAGCAATCCTCAAAAGTAGCATTTGTTCAATTGTCACATTTCTAAACAAAATTACCCCATGTTGGCTGTACTATGTTATGTTTTTATTACAATTATTACTTTTGCTTTTTTGCCACAATCTTAAAGCATATGGCAAATATCCAAACGGAAGTTCTAAGATTGTGGATTAAATACAAATACGCTCTACTAACAAAATTGACCAATCACGAAATTAATTGACCCAATAATTGAAATGTCTTCAATCACAGAAATGATAGTATCAATTAAAATATTATTGACAGTCAATTAACAAATTAATTGGTAATATTAATTGGTGTGATTTATTTTTATTTCAATTAAAAAATTTTTTGAATCAATTATATTTTTAATTGAATATTTTTTAAAACTCAATTAAGATTTTAATTGGAAAAATTTTCGTGAAATTTTTTTCTGTGTAGGTTGAAAATTCAGTTACTTTTGTATTATTAGGATTTTGTTTTGAAATGTGACAATTGAACAAATGCTGCTTTTCACATACACACATTTTCATACGTTTTAGTTTTTCAAAGTTAAATTTGGCAACAAAGTCCATTTTTTGAAACCGAGAATCAAAACTTCTTTATATTATTTGTTTTTAGTTTATTAGAAATGAGGTAAGCGAAAAAACTAATTTTGAGGATTGCTACGAATTTCACGCACATACATTTTCATATAACATAGTTTTTCAAACACAACAAGGCCCTTTTGTGAAACAGAAAAACGAAAATATGCAGAATGAACTGCCAGCACATTTTTAATCAAATTATTGGTTATCACAAAAATATAATTTGACAACATCGCCTGAGAAAAATTATTCCATTTTATGGCTCGATTTTGTAATTTAAAGTCATTTGAGAAATCAAATTAACCCCCATTTTCATGAAGCTCCGTTAGTGCTCCGTTAACTAACGAACTTTTGGTTTTCAATATAAGTTTCTAACGTCGCAAGTGTTTGTGTGTGAATGAGATAGTAAATTAGAACTTGTAATGAGGCGGAAAGAGAATTTTTAAATTTGAGCTAATACGCATACACACACACCCTCAAAAAAAATCGCTTCTCTAACATATGTTCCAAACATATTTTGCAGGAATCACATATATTATTGGATACTGCCGAAACATTAATATGTTTGTTTTATGTGAACATATTATATGTTTGGAAGCATTTTGAGCCCAAAAATATTATATGCTTGGAAGAATTTTCCCCAAAAAAGATTGTGCTCATTCCCTCATATAATTTTCAATTCCACGAAATTTTTTAGTTCTTGGCACCTTTTTGTGTAATACAAATAATTTTGAAGAAATTATTCATTTTTTTTTAATTTTTTAAATTTTACCTTTCTCCTGGACGGAGGACCATACAGTTTGTAAGCCGACACACTATTCACTGGGCTACGTAGCTGTTATGGTCTCCTGTAGACAATTATCGTTATAAGTTAATTTAGCATAGTTTGCAGCGCCCGCGACCCCATAGAAACATAACATTATTTAACAGAAACATACATTTGTTGGCCACGTGGAGCAGTGGTTAGCATGTCTGCCTTGCATGCAAAGGGTCGTGGGTTCAATCCCTGCTCCGACCGAACACCATTTTTTTTAAATTTACACATTTGTACTTAATTTTTACCTTTAAGGCTGGTATTAAGTTGGCATTATCACTCTAAAATGGAAATGTTTTGCCTTTTACTTTTCTTTAATAATTCATTTTAAAGAAAAAAAACTCTTTCAATTGTTTTAGCTGTAAAACTCGAACTTAATGTCCGCTTTTCTACTTGAAGGTGTCCGTCAACTCCTCTTGGTTTATTCTCTTGGTTCCGAATGTCTATTCTCTTTACTCCGAATACTCATTCTAATATTCAAATTAAATAATATTTAGACTTAAGCATATTAAATTTTTGGCCTTATCATAAAACAGTTTTCCGAAACAACATACAAGCGGTTTCACAGAAATTGCTCCCTTTTGATTCTCTCGCTGTGTTATGTTGATATCTTTCGTCAACCCTCCCGGTTTACATCTCTATTTCTTTCTCTATACTCTCTCTCTCTCTCTCTCTGTCGCTCTCTAAATAAAATATCACAACATATATAAAGGGTGATTTGTTAAGAGCTTGATAACTTTTTTTTTTAAAAAAACGCATAAAATTTGCAAAATCTCATCGGTTCTTTATTTGAAACGTTAGATTGGTCCATGACATTTACTTTTTGAAGATAATTTCATTTAAATGTTGACCGCGGCTGCGTCTTAGGTGGTCCATTCGGAAAGTCCAATTTTGGGCAACTTTTTCGAGCATTTCGGCCGGAATAGCCCGAATTTCTTTGGAAATGTTGTCTTCCAAAGCTGGAATAGTTGCTGGCTTATTTCTGTAGACTTTAGACTTGACGTAGCCCCACAAAAAATAGTCTAAAGGCGTCAAATCGCATGATCTTGGTGGCCAACTTACCGGTCCATTTCTTGAGATGAATTGTTCTCCGAAGTTTTCCCTCAAAATGGCCATAGAATCGCGAGCTGTGTGGCATGTAGCGCCATCTTGTTGAAACCACATGTCAACCAAGTTCAGTTCTTCCATTTTTGGCAACAAAAAGTTTGTTAGCATCGAACGATAGCGATCGCCATTCACCGTAACGTTGCGTCCAACAGCATCTTTGAAAAAATACGGTCCAATGATTCCACCAGCGTACAAACCACACCAAACAGTGCATTTTTCGGGATGCATGGGCAGTTCTTGAACGGCTTCTGGTTGCTCTTCACTCCAAATGCGGCAATTTTGCTTATTTACGTAGCCATTCAACCAGAAATGAGCCTCATCGCTGAACAAAATTTGTCGATAAAAAAGCGGATTTTCTGCCAACTTTTCTAGGGCCCATTCACTGAAAATTCGACGTTGTGGCTCGTTAGTAAGTCTATTCATGATGAAATTTCAAAGCATACTGAGCATCTTTCTCTTTGACACCATGTCTGAAATCCCACGTGATCTGTCAAATACTAATGCATGAAAATCCTAACCTCAAAAGAATCACCCTTTATGTCTACTCGAAATTTGTAAATTTATATATGTTTACATTCACACATATTATTTTTATGAAACATTCATGCCCCAAACATAATATATTCTAACATATTAACATATGTGTCCCAAACATTTAGTGTTAGTTTAGGAACATTAAATGTTTGCACTTAAATATATTGTGTTTAAAAATTGTGCCCGAAACACATTTTGTTTATATCGGAACATATGAAAAACATATTTTTCTAACAGTGCATGCTGCAAATTAAAATTACGGGGATTATCTTGGTATTTTTATTTTTCATATAAAGCCATTTGTAATGGTAGTTATATGTATGGATGCGTAGCTACTCAAAACCAACCTATGTTATTTCCTGAGACCCCGATATTTATAAATTCAATCCAATGTGACAATCAAAACAAAAAAATATTTTGAGGATTCCACATGCAAAAATATATTCATCCATATATCAAGTTATGACATGAAACTGTGCCAATAAGAGGACCGTGCGCAATCGCCTTTAGAATTCCCTTTTTCCTATTCCCTTTTGAGAAAATTGCAAAAATAAATACTAATCTATCATTGATTTTCACAAACATATACATAATTAATTTTTTTAATGTCGCAAGTTCTTAGTGTATGAATGAGATAGTAAATTAGAACTTGCAATGGGAGCGAAAGAGAATTTTTAAATATTGAGCAAATACGCATTGTCACACATTTACTCGCATACACTCTCATCTATTTCAACTTAAAATTACGATATTTTGCTTTGTAACATATGTTTTTTTTTTCTCAAAATCACACGGTGCTACAAAATTTAATAAAGTAGAAGAACCTGGGAACGGATATTATTTTTCTTGTAGGTCTTGTCGAGTTAAAGAAGAATCCAATAGTGAAATATGCCGGACACTCAAAAATCCGGATTTACGGTTAAAAAACCGTAAATTTATTACTAGATTTGGAAAGAAGAAACTGAGATCTTTCGAATGATATATAATTTATCTATGAACATTTGAGAAATTTGAGTGTTATTCTCCAGCAAACACAAATTTTATAGATTTTTCAAAAAATGTTCAACTTTGGTGACGTTTTTATACATTTTTTTATTAAGAAACTTTAATACTATTGAAATTATTCAAAAAGTACGTTTATTTACGATTACAACGTATATTTGGGGATAAAAATAGATAAGCAATTGACTGAGTTATTTAAATTTTCATAGGTTGGTCAAATAAATTTGAGTGACAGATATTTTTTTAAGTCTGAACAGCGGGAAAATATGCTTGACACAATTTTATTTGTCATTGTTTGTGCAAACAAAAAGTGTCAAATAAATGCGCATAATGTGAACACATAATCAACCTTAAAAACATGGCTGAATAAGGAGGTTGAATCACGATAACAAAAGCAACAAATTTCAATATGTTGTTTACAATTTTAAGAAGTCAAAATCAGCTGATAAAAGAATCGTATGGCATTGGTAAAAGTGGCAATTATTTATTCTTTCAATTGTCCTGAAAAAATAATTCAAATCCAGAGAAAAATAAAGGTTCAAATTTAATTGCGTCACCTATGAGTTATTGTGAAGTGGATAATTCATCCGAGGAACGCCGATATGAGACCAAAGTTAATAATGGAAGGCAGTCAAATGGATATTCGCCATCTATTAACAAAAACAGTTTATGATGCAGTTTAAAAACTGATGTGCGTGGTATTTTGGGTCTGGAATATGTTATCAAGATACTCAAGTCATCTTTGAACAATTCTCCAGCTATGAATGCGCGAGTTTGTTTGAGATGCATTTGCTATGCAGTGTCATTTGGAGAACTGCAATCACCATAAACATATGATTTTGACATCTTAAAATTTGGTCGAAATAAAAAAATTGTAATCATATGGCCCCATGATTTAACCTTCTTGTACAGCCATGCTTAAAAAAGTGTTGCAAAGTGTTTTGTTTGTTGTAATTTTACAGTCACGTTTTTGGTATTTACTTAATAAGTGAAGTTAGTATATTCGATAATGTAGAATTAAATTTCCCCTGCTTTATTCATATAATAATAATAATAAGTAAGTTTGTAAATTTTGTAATTCTTTAAAAACATTTAAATTGAGTTTAACTTTTTCTGCAGTATTTGATAAGCGTAATAATTGTTGTTATGTGTTCGGTTTATTGGCTGACAAAAAAACATCGCTTGGATCTGAAGAAAAATAAAGCTTTGGTAAATGCCTTCAATACAGTTTTTAACTGCTCATATAATTCCAGCAAATGGTATGATCCCGAAAGTATTTGTACAAGCTGTTGCACTGCGCTTAAGAAAACTAAAACCGAAAAGTTTATAAGCCAGCCATTACCATTTTCTATCGCAATGATTTGGCATCATCAAATATTCCATAAGCCACAGGATTGTTATTTTTGCCAAACAAACATCACTGGTTATAAATATAAAAATCGTGATAGCATTAAGTATGCTAATGTGTTAACTGTTACTAAGCCAGTTTTAAGTGCAATTAAATGTACGAGCGGAACTCGTAATTAAACTTTACATAAACAAAGTGATGATGCATCTGAAAACGAGGAATGTGATATGGAATATTTACCAAAATCATCTGAGCCATATTTTGTGACAATGGAGATTTTTGCGATTTTGTACGAGATTTGAAACTTTCGTGGAGACAAACAGAGGTTTTAGGGTCGCGACTAAAACAATGGAATCTCACACAGAGTGACTTTAAAGTTACATTTCCAAGAGATAATCCCCAATCGTGTTTCGAGAACATTTTTAAAGCCAGTGATGATAGTGATGACCTTGTGTATTGTTTAAATATAGAAGAGTTGTTTTTTTACCTTAATCACCAATATGAAGCGAATGATTGGAGGTTGTTTTTGGACGGATCGTGTAAAAGTAGGTATTAATGATTCTTTTTTAATTTACAATCAACTAACATATTTTGAAGGCCTTAATGCAGTGTTATTACACAATAGAAACGAATTGCCATCAGTGCCGATAGCATACGCTACAAAAATGAAGGAGTCATATGCTACAATGAAAAAAAAAATACTGTATTTAATAAATTATAGAAAATATTAGTGGCAAATTGTTGCAGATTTAAAAGTTCTGACAATATTGTTTGGAATGCAAGGAGGTAATACTAAGTACCCTTGCTATCTCTGCGAGTGGGACAGTCGCAGCGATGACCAATACAGGCGTAAAAACTAGCCTGCAAGGACATCTTTTAAAATAGGCAATCAGATAAACAAACTATTTGAAAAAGTTTGTAAAGCGGCTGGATGTAGAAGGCGATCCTTTTTTGTATTTAAAATCTGTTTTCCCACAAATAAGTGGAGGCAAAATAAAAGAAGTTACTTAACACTTTTTTCTTAGATACTGTTATATTAACTTGATGTTATTGTTGTTTTTTAGGTATTTTTATTGGACCGCAAATACGAAAAATTATGCTTGATGAATTTTTTTCTGAAAAGCTTAATGAGATAGAAAACAGAGCATGGAATAGATTTATTTCCTTATAAACTTTTTGGGAAACAAAAAAGTCCTAACTATGTTGAAGTGGTAAATAAATTTCTTGAGTCTTATGCTGAAATGGGATGTCGAATGTCCATAAATATTCATTTTCTGCATGGACATTTAGATTTTTTTCCCGAAAACCTTGGTCAATTCAGTGACGAGCATGGAGAACGATTTCACTAAGAAATTTTACAAATGGAAACGCGTTTCGATGGAAAGAGCCACATAAGAATGCTGGCAAATTATTGCTGGTCTCTCAAACGAAAAACAGATGGTTTGTTGTACAAACGTACACGCAAAAAAATAATTCTTTCCTCCCAAATGAAATTTTAGACAAACAAAGTTCGTTTCTCATTTGCTTTTCGCTGTAAGGAAGTGTATTTGGAAGAAAAGTATATACTTTTTGTGATAAACGTTTATTCTTTTCCAGGAAGTAAAAACAATTTAATAAAGACTAACTCAAAAAAAAACATTGTTTTCTTGCTAATTGCATTTTCCCTCACATCTCTCTCACATCCACGAGGTTCTTTAGTTCTTAACACCTTTTCCTGTAATACAAACAATGTAGAAGAAATTATACAATATATTTATATAGCATAGCTTGCGGCGCCCACGAACCGAATAAACAAAGTTTATTTAACAGAAACAAACATTTAGTTTGTCACCGTGGAGCAGTGGTTGCTACGTCCGACTTGCATGCCAAGGGTCGTGGGTTCGACTAAAGTTTATTTTTTTTTTTTACATATATTCCAGATATGTTCGGAAGATTCCGAAAAAATGTTCAACATTACTATATTAAATTTTGAACTGCAAAATGTGTCTTATTAAAGACCTAAAATCAGAAAACAGTGTTTGATATAAACGAAATGTTGTTTCAAAAATAACTGTTTTTATTAAAAAAATAAAAATTTTGTAACAAACGAATTTTTTTGGTGATAAAAGAAAAACGTTTTCGGTACACGTTTTCGAAACGTTTTTTTTTTTCTTTACGTGTAAGAGGGCTAGTAATCATTTTTAACAATATATGCACCCAGAAGAAAGTGACCCATTTTTTAAGTTAAAATGAACCCATTGCGAAGAAAGTTGAACTTCGTATAGCGACAAAGACATTTTTATTTGTTTGAACGATGTGATCTTGGTAGAAAATAGGTAGAACGCATTTCATATATTAGTTAACATTTTCCTATATTTATGTACCACTATACTATAGAATGAAAAAATGTAACTGGATTGAATTCATATATGGAATTATTTTATTGAACTTTTTTCATTAATTTGGACAAATCTTATATATTTGTTGTGAACCTTTTACTTCAAAATTAGAACTGGTTATCTTCGTTTTTAAATACAATTTTATTTATTTATATAGACAATTTTTTCTTCAATGAAATACATGTTTTATTAATATATTAAATATATTTATCAAGAATCAACATCATCGAAATATTAGTTTATTATTCCACTATTTCCAATTTCCATAATGTTATCAACTGTAAAACGTAATGTTTTTCTTCTTCTTGTACCTTTCACTTTTAATAAGTTGCTGCCTAACGATTTTGTCCTCCTTGTACAATTTCAATACCTACAAATATAAAAAATCCTAAACCAATTTTTCACAAAAGGTTAGCGTCCTGAATGTTACCTGATGAATGAAGGGATTGTTATTCTGTTGGTGTTTTCTTTCTTTGTACACCATCACGAGCATTGATATTTACGTTTAATAATTTTCAAAAAACGAAAATGTTTCTCACTAATTTAAAATGTTTATTCAATCCTTTC